>NW_005354519.1:162025-167272 GCF_000412655.1 Myotis brandtii | reverse complement strand
GTTGTCCCTCACTAACCCCCCTGCCAGCCTGGTTGCCCCACGCAGCCTGCTGTTTGGTCATCCATCCAGTTGTTTTGGTTGTGACGACCCCTGGCTTTTTATATATTAGGATTGGCATCACTATGATTCTCAGGGGGATGGTAAACACAGGGAACCATTTTACATGTTACAGTTTCATTATTACTTTTCTTGAAGAAGAGAAAGTCAAGATAACTTACATTTTCATTACTCTTGCACTTTCCTTTTTTTTGTCGAAGTCATTGCTACTGAGGGTTATTGAAAAATGAAAATGCCATAGCAAACACCAAGATAAATAATTGCAGATTCACACTGTACAGTAAATGGCACTGTCTGCAGCAAGGCTGCTCCCACCACTGTCTGAGCCCATTAGCAAGAAGCCTGCCTTTGAGCTCCTGCACATCATGTGTATACCCTCACTTGTCACTCCCACCTTTCCCTGCTGACCCGGTGGCTTCATACATTTGCAGGCCATGGCACAACTGGCAGAACAGCAATACTGTTTGTCCCTTAGCATCACTCCAGAGGGGAAACTAACTCTCATTAGTTGCTATATCTGCATGCATTTCACCATCTCAAGGACAGTTGCATGCATTGCCCCTGAGAGGGTAACACTGAGTCAGGAAAGGGTGGGGAAGGACAGGCAAGTCGGCCCTCATCATCTTTTGCATTTAGCCTTGAGTTGAGGTGAAAATTTGCTCACTGCGCATGTGACGCACACACCAAGAGAAGCAATCTTGGGGGAAGCTGGAAGTACAAGTGGAGGGCTACCAGTCCTATCCAATTCTTAATTGGATTCCCTTAAGCAATGACAAACTAGGCAGGACACAGGGACAATAGGAGTCAACCAGCAGGTATGGTCACCTCACCAATGGGGCACTTTATCCTCGGTCTCTAAGGGATGCTCCAATCTTAGCCTGATTTTAGGGCATTTTCTCAGTTTGGGGTTTCCACACCTGGTGTCAGCATCCACGCCTGCCTAAGAGTGGGGCACAGGTGGGACTGCCCTCCCACAGTAGACCTGGGGTCATCCACAAGTTGCTACAGAAGGCTGCTTAGTGCTGTTTCCTCAGGTGGGGCAGTGGGAGGGGCTTTCCCAGGGGGCCCTCCCATTCTCTGTTCTAACCTTGATAGAGAAGGCTCAGTTTTAGCTCCCCTGGTGTAGAGGGCTTGAGGCCCCCACCCCTGTTTCTGCGGAAGCCTTGGATCCACTCGTCGCTGTGGCTTCCCTCCTCATTTCTGGTTCCTTGCGACTTCCCCATTCCCAGGTCCTTCATAAGCGCAACTCAGCTCCATGTGAAGCAGACATTTAACAAGTTCTGTAACCAGGACAACTAGATAATTGGGGAGGAGCTGAAGGGGAACAGCAGCTTCTCAAGCCTGCGCAGGGACCTGTGCTTGGAATTAAACTTTTCCAAAGCCCTTTGGTTTGCTCCTGGACTGGAAAGGCCTTGGGGTTTAGGGTTTCCCTCCTCCTCCTCAGACACCAAGCCCCCAGGCTTCCCTTGTTTGTCCTTGGGCAGATGACACCAGGTGACTATGGAAATCAGCTGGGCATAGAGGTGTTGGTCTCCCTCGCTAAATGGGGAGATCTTGTTTAGGACAGTACCTTAAGGGCAAGGCAGGCTCTTACTTCCATCAACCCTACTTTCGCCCTTGGCAGGTCCTTCACAGGGAGGAGTGTCTAACACCTGAGAAGTTTGATAAGCTTCCCAATATTTTTGTGAACAGAGGAAGGGAGTTCCATGATTTTCTTAAAATTTGCATTCATTCATTCATTCATTCACTCACTCATTCTTCCTTCACTTCCCAAACATTATTTAACAACTGTACCTACTATGTGGCTGAAACCCTAACTCCAACCCCAACCCTTCCAGGTTAGGGAAAGCCACCCCTAAGGATGAAATGAGGGGGTGGGTCTTTCAAGCTGACTATGTGGACACACAACTTCAGGAACCACCTTCTCCCCCCTCACAGCTTCTGCATTACCCCTTAGCCCCCTTATTAGACACTTGGTTGGTGCTAGGAGGATGGCCCTGGCCACACTGGGGTTCTACCCATGGGGTGGTGACTGGAGGCACCCATGGTAGGAGTCCTTCTGGGAAGGGTCAGGTCCAGCGAGGAGAGCAGTGTCAGTAGTCCATTGTCCACAGTTCTGGATACAAATGGCCTGAATCTGAAAAGGTTTAAAGCCTTGGGGGTCCTGAGGATCTCTCTAGTCAGTGGCAAGGCAAGGCTGGGATGCGGGGTGTGGGTGTGGATGGGATGGTTGAACCTCCCTCAACTTGGAAGTAAAGCAAGGCAAGAGGGAGCTGCAATCCCTTTGTACTGAATTGCCCCAGCCTATCGTCAACCGATACTTCCAATGTCTTTTGGACACAATAGCAGTGCTCATAGCCTGGTTTGTTCCTTGGTTGGCCGGGGTGTCTGATTATGTCCTGCTTCAGCATGGGGGTGGGGGGTCGTCCCCAGCATATGGCCTAAACATGGAGCAGTACCCACTTGCCCCTTCTGCATCCCCCAAACACACACACATGCTTGCACATATGTGCACACAAACACATACACAGCTGCATGGGTGTTTGGGGATCCTGGTCGGGCCTGGACAGGATAGGATGGCAGCTCTCACACTTCCCTCTGGGCCCTGGCAGTTTCAGTAGATATGGATGTTAAAAAATTCCTGTGGAGTGAAGGATAAATACATAAGTGAATGAATGAAGAGATGAAAAATTTAAGGAAAACCTGGAACCTCCTTCTTCTGTCCAAAGAGGTATTGGGAAGCTTATAAAATGTCTCAGGTATAAATTATCCTCACTATGGCATCAAGGTAAGATGGAGAGAGAGAGCCTGGGGTAGTGTTCCCGGTGAGGCCCTTTCCAGGCCAGAGTTCCTGTCTCCTGGGATTTTCTCAGAGGGCCCCAGGGCTGGTGACATGCCCTCCCGGGGCTCCCTCTTTCTACCTAAGTTCAGCCTGGCCTCCAAAAGCAGGCTGGCTTTGCCTGGAAACAGAGACCCAGGCACATCTTCGGTGGCAAGACCTAGAAAGCAGCTGTGGTCATGGAGAGACAGACGTGAAAATGACAGGGAGAGCTGCACTGTGGCCCGTCCCATTGTGAGCAAGGAGCATGGGGTGGACGGCAGAGGTGACAGCAGGTCACTGGCCTGGGAAGAGTCAATGAGAGGTAACGTCCTTTCTGCCATGATCTCTGGGGCCCATTCACCTGTCAATTATATGTCTGCAATAGCCAACAGTTACAGGATTTGTGTGACTGTTTACACGTGGCACAATGTTGCAGGGGAAAGAGCACATGAATGAGTCTGGAAGCCTGAGTTCTAATCCTGGTTGTTTCATTGCCTCGCTGAGTGACTTTGAGTAAATACTTCACTTCTCCTTGAACCTTGAACCCCCTTGACAAATGGAAATAGCAAACCTTGCTTCATCTATCTTCTAAGGAAGATGGACCTTCGACACCAGCCCGGAACTCTCCCACTTGATAGAAGAGAGAGCTGGGGCCCTGAGACAGAAAGGACACTGGCGAGGTCACACAGCAGACCAGCAGCAGAGCTGGGTTTGAAACCTGATCTCTGATCTCTAAGACAGAGCTTGCTCCCCTGACTCAGTCTAAACAGAGTGGATTTTTTCAGAAGGAAGAGTTCTCTAGAGGCACCAGGCTCCTCCAGCAGGGAGACCAGCACATGTAGAGCAGGCTGCATGTAGAGTGGTCTACTCTGTGTACCTGTCTCAGAAAGGCCACAGAATCCTAGGACCTGTTCTCCCCATGCGAGCAACAGAACCAGTGTGTCCCCTAGAAGTCCTTCTTGGTGTCTGGTGTCACCCCTACTCTTACCTGCTTCAACCCACTGGTGGTGGTTCTGTCTTCAGTGTCTAGACTCAGGCTTAGTAAGGAGGGGCTGTTTGCTTGCCCACCAGGCACAAAGCTCTGTGCTTGGCAGAGAACAGCCTTTTTATTTGGGTTAGATTTTCAGGTAGTAGAAGATGGTTTCCAGAAAGAAGATAGAGATAAGATGATGGGTGTTGTGACATTTCTTTTAATCACTAGAAATCACTGACCTATTGGGTGCTGAGCATAATACCTAATACTTCCATAATCGTCAATGATTGTTCCTCAATCAGTCTTTAGATTCCTTCTTGCCTTTTGCTTTCTTTGCTTTGCGTGCTTTGTTGATCTTAAGAGATTCATCTTGGCCTAGCTGGCCACTGATGGAGAGTGGGAAAGGGATAGGAGCATTGAGATTTAAAGTCTTCTTCTGAAGTTTCAGGTCCAAAATATCAAAAGTTGTCTGTATCTCATACTGAAGCAGCTCTTTCAGGCACTTGATCTGGATGTGAATGGCCTCGTTGATGAGATTTTCTAACTCCTGGAAGAAATGGAACATGGCTGGTGAACAGGCCTCAGGGGAAGGCCTCTGTAGATAAGGTTCCTCAACAGGATCCAATTCTCTCCTCTTACTGAGTGCTAGCACCTTCCATTTCCCTCCACCCTTCACCCTACTCTGCCCTGGGAGGACGACGTATGAGGGCAGCATCAACCAGCTACCTTAGCTTTTGGCTTCTGGTGGAGTTCCACCAATGGGAGGTTCTGGCAGGAGATCTGAGTGTGGGAGGAGAATGAGGTCTCTCACCTTCCTCCCAACCAGCTCTGGGTTGGCCATAGCTATGATCCTCTACCTACAGCTAGACCTCCAGCAATTGCTCCTTTTCTTCTCCATTCTGGCCTATTGTGGTGATCACCCTATTTGAGTGTATCATTTATTACCAACATTGTTCTGGAACCACAGGCCAGTGCCATATCCCCTGCTTTCTGGCCAACACAAGCTCCATTTGGATATCATTCCCCTTCCTTTTTCTCCTGCCCTCATCTCATTCCCACATATCAAAGTTTTAGTAGCTTCTTTGGAGAGGATGGGAAATTTCTTAGAGAGTGGAGAAGTCCCCCAACCAGCCACCCACCATCTGCCACCTTAAACAGACCTTCTCTGTCATCTAAACCCGGATTACGGCATCATGAAATCCTGGAGACATGAACTATGTAACTATTTTTTCCAGTTCCCTGCTCAAGCAGCCAAATAGCAGTTCATGCCTGCGCTGGGGGTGTTGGGGACATACTTGGAGTATCCAGTTGCCTAGAAAACATTTCTTTGAGATCTCATATTTTAGCTCAAAATCTCATGGAAAATCTTACATTTGCCCCAGAATGTTTCCTTGAT
>NW_005354519.1:152249-161851 GCF_000412655.1 Myotis brandtii | reverse complement strand
GGTAGGGGTGATCAGGCAGGCAGGTGAGTGGTTAGGGGTGATCAGGCAGGCAGGCAGAGGCAGTTAGGGGTTATCAGGCAGGCAGGCAGAATAGTTAGGGGTGATGAGGCAGGCAGGTGAGTGGTTAGGAGCCAGCAGTTCCGCATTGCAAGAGGGATGTCCGACTGCCAGTTTAGGCCTGATCCCACAGGGATCCTGGCAGTTGGACATAGCCCGAGGGGTCCTGGATTGCGAGAAGGTGCAGGCCGGACTGAGGGACCTCCCCCATGCACAAATTTCGTGCACCAGACCTCTAGTTTTCATATAAAAATAATGTTCTTCCCCTAAATCCTTAGGAAAGATTGTGCTCTAAGAAGATGCACCATGTTTATTCTATGGTGTTGAGTGTCTCCAGCTCAGGCACACCACCAGGGGCACACAGCGAAGGGGACCCTAGCCACAATCCACCTGGCAGGGACCAGCAGCAAAGTGATTGAGACCCACAGGGAAGCTGGGAGGAGCAGGGAGAAACAGCTGTGTGTGTGTGTGTGTGTTGGGGAGGGGCGTGGTGTGGGTTGGAGTTGGACAGGAGGTATCCCCTTCTACCCATGTCTTTGCCCACATATTCTAGAGCAAGATTCCTGGAAGGGCATGGAGACAAGCTCCCACTTGGGTTCTGTTGGTCCCCATTGGATGGCTTAATGCACTAAGATTATGTAACAGCCTGACGAGTTATTTACCTGGGAGACTTAACTTTAGAAGAGTATCATTCCTTCTGGTGTGTTTATTGTTCTTTAGAGATTTTTTCAATGTTTTATTTGAATACTTTCCAGGGCCATTTACTCTTTGCCTGACAATTCAGAAATACCTCCCTCCCCTTCATTTTTGTTAATCCTCTCCCATGGATATTTTTCCATTGATTTTCAGAGGTAGAGGGGGATGGAGGGAAAACTGAGAGAGAAAGAGAGAGAAAGAGAGAGAGAGAGAGAGAGAGAGAGAGAGAGAGAGAGAGACATCGATATGAAAAAGGCACATCAGATTGGTTGCTTCCGGTACATAACCGACCTACACCCCCATCGAACCTGCAACCCAGGTACATGCCCTGACCAGGAATCAAACCTGTGATCCTTTAGTATGTGGGCTGATGCTCTACCACTGAGCTACACTGTCCAGGGCAAAAACTAAAGACCCTATGATTTCAATGCCACATCTGGTTATTACCCCTCATACATGTGTACATGTACATACATATGCCCATGTCACATGTCTGTGTGTTCAAAGATGATCCAACAGTGATGCTATCAGTGCCTATGTATAGCTAAAAAGTGAGTTTCTGGTGAGTTTAACTCCCGGTGCAGGTGGCAACCAATAGATGTTTCTCTCTCTCTTCCTCTGTCCCTTTCTCTCTCTAAGACCAATTTTTTAAAAGATTAATAATAATGAATTTTAGAACAACTGTATCATGGCCACTGCAATACACAATCTTCATGTGATACTACCTCTGTTCACATCCTTACCACATCTTAACTCTATTGGTATTTTGTATAATTTTTAAGAGCTCTGCTATTTTACCTTATAGAACTATTGAAAGATATTTACCCCAGTTTGCCCTTCAGTGGTTCCTTTTCATATCTGGAATGTTAGTTGTTTTGCTTTTTTTTTTTTTAACTTAGTCTAAACTATCAATTTTCTTCTTTCTTTTAAAACTTATATTCCTAAAATGTCCTCCCCCATTCCAGGATACCAGAAGTCTAACTTCCCCAGGGTTTCAAGTTTTACATTTAACACACAGGGGATTTTTGCTCCAATATTTTGTGAGGTGCAACTCTGAGCTGATCCCCACTCCCAGTTAATAATTCAGTCTTGTACTGGGTTGTTTACATCCTGTCTATCATACATTTAAATTCTTACACAGACAAGACTATGTTTCAATGCACCAAACTTTAATGGTAAGAAGAGAGTGAAATTGGAACTAGGACCAATGTTCACATATCCCTCTTAATTGGGCAATCATTAAACTTGAGATCATTTAAGGTAGGTTTATAAAGGGATGCCAATGGTTTTGCATGGCTTGAACAGAATATATCTGAAAGTGAACACAGGCAGCAATTACTATGCATCAGAAACTGTTAAATGTCCCCCTCCCACCCCCAATATCCATTTTCTCCTTTGTCTATAGGGAGGAGCAACTGGTTAACTAAAATAAACACTGCTCGGCTGTCCTTGTGGTTGGATGTGGCGGCACCACTACATTCTGTCCAGTGGGAAGTCTGCGAAATGAATGTGTTCAACTACAAGGTCACCCTTTAGTGGAAGGGACATGCCTTTGCATTTACCCCCAGAGCCGCCACCGGGGATCACATAAGCCCCCCAAATATTGAAACAAAAGCAAAGGGAGTTTGGTTCTGCGGTCAGCTCCAGACCAGGACACGTAAGAGAGAAATCAGCATCTATCTTGTTTACAGTGTAAACTTTACACCATCCTACATAGGGTCCCTGATACACACCCAACCCCAAATCCCCAAAGATACACCCTAGCCTAGAAGGACTGTGCTCTTTTTTAATAAGCTTGTAATTATGATGCTTAAGATTGCTACTGTTCAACTCAGTTTTTATCCAGAAGACTACCAATAATGCCAAATGCTGTCTTTGGTTTGTTTTAAAAAAAAAGTCACAGTTCACATTAATGCTGAGCAATGTGCTTCAACCTGGAGAGTGAAGCCCACAGGGAAATGAAAGAGATCCCCTTCTCTGAGGGGAGTCCAGACTGAGCTTAACCCCTAAAGAACTGAGGGGGAAGCATGCCTATCATGTCACCAGCTATTTTGGCAGTTGCCCAGCTTTAAGGTACAGCAGGATTACCTGCAGGACTTGTCAAAACTTCAGCTGCTGGGGTCCAACCCCAGCAGGTCCAGGGGTCCCCAAAGGTGAGGACGGAGTCCTCGAAGAATGATTGACATGAAGACTGTCAGTTGATCATGTAAAGCCTTCCTTCAGCTGTGCCTTATATTGTTCTCACTTCAAACCCTTTGGGATGGAGATGAGGGTGTAAAAAAGGGAGTCTGTTAAGAGAGGAGTGTGAGATGATTGGAGAGATAGATGTTATATTGGAGATTTGTGTCACAGAGTTACTAGGCAAATACTGTTTGTACCACGGAAGCATCAGCTCTGTGGGTGGGGCCATTGGCATCCCTCACAATGTGAAAGTCCAAGTCTTACGGGGCTCATCCATCTCTTCCTTTTGACTTGGTTGCCCCCCACCTCCTCCTGGCACACCAGCCTCAGCCTAGGGTGCCCTGCCCTGTGCAGGACTCACTCCTCAGGAGTGCCACTTTCCCACAGAGGCCTCCTGAACTACCCCACCCCACACTCCCTAGAAACTAGTTCTTTTGCCATATCAAGCAAAAGTTAGAAGTTTAGTGAAAAGAATTTTTAAGAAATCAACTTCATCTGGAGGTGGAAGAGGGAATAGGGAGACTAAATGGTGATTAGAGAAAAAAAATAAAATAAAAAAATAAAAAAGAAATTAACTTTATCAATTGTTTTGCTAGAAAAGTGACAGTTTCAACTGATATAAGATTTGTTGCATTGCTGTGATTATTATGTGTTTATGTAAATTGCTCCTTTGCATATTTAATTTGACAATTACAATTTAGGTAGGTAAATAAATTACATTAAAAGTTACTCAGAAAGTATAGTTACAATGTTAGGTTAGATGTTGATAGCTTTTCATTTTTAATTTAACTTAGTCATCCTTAAATTTTATTTAGTCATCCTTAGCCCTGAATTGAATACAAAGAGTAAGCTTTCTTTGTGACTAAAGCAGATACTGTACACATCCAGTGTGTAATCAGATGTATAGACTATGGCATTACAACTTGATGGGGGTGGGCAATTAGAAAAAAATGTCTGAAAGATCCCCTCAATATGACCCAGCAATCACATGTCTGAGTTCGTGTCCAAAGGTCATTCGATCAGGCTCTTGAAAGGATATCTGCATTCCCATGTTCACTGTAGCGTTAGTACCACTCACCAAGGTATGGAAACAACCTAACTGAATGTCGACAGGTGAACGGGTAAAGACTATGTGATACACACACACAATGGAATGTTATTCAGCCATAAAAAAGAAGGAAATCCTGTCATTTGCAATAACATGGATGGACCTGGAAGACATTATGCTAATTGAAATAAGACACAGAAAGACAAATAACTGTTTGACTCACTTAGATGTGGAAACTCAGAAAATGGAAATCATAGCAGCAGAGAGTAGAATGCTGGTTGCCAAGGGCTGGGGGTGGGAGAAATGCAGAGATGTTTGTTCTTCAGGGAGGCCAAGTTCCAGTTACGCAGGATGAGCAAGTCCTGGAGATCAGCTGTGTAGCGTAGTGCCTATAGCTAGCAATGCTGTTCTGAGTGCTTGAAGTTTGCTGAGAGTATACCTTAAATGTTCTCACTACCAATGAAAGTGGTAACTATGTGAGGTAGGGAATATGTTAATTAACCTGAGGGTGGTTATCATTTCATAGTGTATATCAAATGTCACCTTGTACACCTTACATATTTGTGAATTACTGACAACTGGAAATTATCCTATATAATAAAAGCATAGTATGCTAATTAGACTGGACATCCTTTTGAACATCCTTCCGGAGGACCTTCTCGATGAAGCTGGGGCTGTGAGGGCCGAGGCAGAGGCCACTGGGGGTGAGGGCCAAGCCCCTTGCACGAATTTTGTGCATAGGGCCTCTAATTTGTTCATAATATGTCAATAAAGCTGGTGGAAAACCACACACAAAAATATTTTTTAAAAATTGCTCTTGAGGAAAACAACAGTAACAGGTTAAGCTGCTGCCTTGGCCTGCGTGTTCGATTCCGGTCAAGGGCATGTACCTGGGTTGCGGGCACATCCCCAGTGGGAGATGTGCAGGAGGCAGCTGATCGATGTTTCTCTCTCATCGATGTTTCTAACTCTCTGTCTCTCTCCCTTCCTCTCTGTGAAAGGTCAATGGAATATATTAAAAAAAAAATTGCTCTTGAGGAAAACAACAGTAACAGGTTAAGCTGCTGCCTTGGCCTGCGTGTCAGTGTGAGGTGCACTCTCTCCCATCTTCTCATTTGTTCTCACAGCTTCTCATTGTGCCTCAGAAACTGAGCCTCAACAACAGCCATCTCTGCATTCTTTGGCCTTGTCCTGGGAAATAAGCCAGCCAGGTTGCTGATCCCGGGGACCTCTTCACCCCTGAACCTTTGTCTCAAGTTGGTGGTGGGGAGGGGCCCAGGGCCAGCAGGACCCCTATGTTCCAGAATCAGCTGGAGCTTTCTAAAAACACAGAGTCCCCCCGGCACAGACAGACACACACACACACACACACACACACACGCAAGCACGCATGCACACATGCACAAAACACATATACATCAGCACAAAAATGCTGATTCAAGCTGGGGACTGGCTTGGGAATTGCCTCCTAACTTTGATCAATGACCCAGATTGAGCCTAAAGAACTCAGACTTTGGCACACAAGGACCATTGAGTCATCAAATGACCAACTGCAGGAGGATGGTGCCAAAGGTCCCAAAGGCCCTATTCTGACAAGTGACCTTGACACGTGGCATCTGCCCTTAGGACCCTGGTCCCCTCACTAGTGGTATGGCTGCTGGGTCCCTTTCTGCACACATGTGAGCTTCGTGCTGCTCAGGTATGGTGGGCATTTTGTTCTATTCCTCTTTTACTTTGGGAGAGAGGTGGTTAAAAGGGACCATATGGAGTCTCTTATTCTTATGGTGCTCATATACATTATACAATTACAGAACAAGTGTTGAGGGCTCCTCTAAAGGCAACATGCAAATCAGTGCCCAGGGCAAAACCGGGCACCCACTCAAGTGCAGAGAGGAGGAAGAGGAAGCACAATAAGACCAGGTATGGGAGGCGCTCTGCCCCCGGATGCTGGGGGCTGGGTGCCAGGGAAGGTTTCCTGCAGAGAGGACGTTGGAGCCCAGAAACAGGATGAGTTTGGCAGAGATGGCATTCCTAGTGGAGGAACAGACGGGAAAAAGGCTAGAGGCAAGCGGAGTACTGTGTGGCTGTGTGCATGTGTCCCCATGGCTCAGGGCTCCTGGGAGGCAATGCTGGAGCCCGGGCATCGGGGCTGGGGGACAGGAGACTTGAGGTCTTCAGTTTGCAAAAGGCAAGCATGTGTAAGGCACATGGAAGAGCTACACTTCATCCCAAAGCCCGAGTTCATGGAACCCGAGGATATCCAAGGATGGGCTTCAGGACCCGTGGGGCCCCCAGGAATTGCACTGTCCAGGATTTTGCATGCGCATATGTTTCTGGGGAGAGTGTGCATAGAGCAGTGGTTCTCAACCTTGGCTGCACGTTAGAATCACCTGGGAATCTTTTTAAAATCCTGATGTCTGGGCCTCATCCTCCGGAAATTCTGTTTCTTTATTACTAATGTTGTGGCCCCACCCCATAACAAAGAAACAGAATTTCCGGAGGATGAGGCCCAGAAATCAGGATTTTAAAAAGATTCCCAGGTGATTCTAATGTGTAGCCAAGGTTGAGAACCACTGGCATAGAGAGAATCATCAAACTAAGAACCACAGAAAAGTTATGAACCGTAGCTGAGAGCTTCGGAGCCACTCAGAGGTGTTAAGATGAGACGTGAGAGGTCAGACGGGTATTTCCGAGAGATGGTGGTGGCACCTGGAGGCCAACAGGGAAACCAGTGAAGGCATCCCAGAGAGTGGGGGCAGGGTGAGGTCACCCGTTTCTGATCATCAAAGCTGGAGTCCAGGCCGGTGTGGAAATGACTGTATCGATTTTGTCAGGTGAATCACCACACCTCTGGGCTCCGTGGAGGTTGAACTGCTGGAAAGAGTCCTACTCCTCCCCCAGCTCGGCCAGTAGCTCATGGGGCTGGGTCACCGGCACCCCTCACCCCCATGACTGCCTCGCCATCAAGGCCAGCCCCTAGCATTCTCTATTTGGCCAGCAGCCATGCACTCGGCTCAGGTTTGGTCCAAGGTCTCCAGGCCCAGCAGTGCTGAGCGCCCTTAGTGTGCGCTCGAGCTCCCAGCTGCCCGGCATCCTGGAGGAGGCCCCACACTGGGCGTGAGCTGTGGCCTCAGCCTGGAGGTCATGAAACACAAGTGGGAACCTTGTCCCGGGTCAACAGGGAAGACGCCCTTGGACATAATTCTAACGCTCAACCCCAAGACACTCGGGCAGGCCTGGTTTTCAACAAAGCTCATCCCCAGCTGGCCCGTGAGACACACTTTCCTGGCCCCCAGACCACTCTCCACTTGCCGCAGGCTGAGAAGTCTTGATGACTCAGAGGATTAAGTCTCCGGAGAAGCCTCTGGCTGCCAGGTAGACAGATCTGTACCTGCAAGTGGTTCTTCAATAACAGGGAGTGGCCTTCATTTGCATTGGCTGCTGGGAACTTCCTGAAGATGGTCCCCAAGCCCCTGGAGGCCAGCACCTGCTCGGGGACAAGGGCAACGAGCAGGGAAGAGCGGGGGTGGGTGACAACACCAGACACTCCAGAATCAGGGCAAAAAGGCACGGGGCATGGACCAGGCACCCTGGGCCCCCTCCCACTGCCCCTCACATTCGGGTCTGGGGCTGGGAGATGAACAGGGGCTGCTCCTTCTGGGTGGGCGTGAGGGGGAGGATCCAGGTGCCACAGGTGCCCCCTGACAAACCAGTTTCGTGCCCCCGCCTTGGCTCCCAGGGGAGGAACCAAGTCAGGTCACAGCCTGGCTGGCTTACCTTTCCGAATACCTGAGCGCCTACCAGGGCTGACCTTAGATGGTGGGAAGCAGACCAGAGCACAGGGCCCACCCTACCACCCCCTCCTGTGGCCTGAATGCTGCCCCTCGCCCATTTTTTTTCTGCTCTTGGCAAAGCCCTGACAAACTCATTCACCCCAAGTGCCAATGACAGTGACAGCTCAGAGGACAGGTGTGCTTTTGAAGTAGCAGATGACTCTCATATAGGGAGTGTTCTCTGTGTCCCTCAGGCCCTGGGTCACCGCAAGCTCCACCCCTCCCGGCTCTGTGAGACAGGTGTAGGCATCATCCTGAGTTTATCTAAGAAAGAAACCGAGGCTCATAAAGGTGAGGGAATTTGCAAATGGCGAGTGGCAGAGCGAAAATTCAAACCGGGGCCTGACCCAGGGACGCCCCTTGCAGCCATCCAGCTCCTGGTGGCTCTGTGCTCTCTTTGCAGACTCTTGGAGGTAGATACTAGAATATGTTGGATCAAGACAAATTAAACAGAGCCCGTAATATGCTAATAGGCCCAGCAAAATGTGTTCATAGGCCAGAAAAGGTTGAGCATATGCCTGTTTCTCAAATTTATTTTGAGTTGAATAGTCTCTTGGGACCAAGGAACATATTTTGGCAACTATTGAGCTAGTTAGTCCTTTCATCCCACAGATGGGAAACTGAGGCCCAGGGAGAGGCAGGGCCTTCCCTAAGGCTCACTGTGACAAAATCAGGACCTGAGCTCCAGCCCAGGCGTTGGTGGTCTAGGGCCTGTCACCACTCGCACTGTGGGGAAGGGACTGGTTTTGATTTTCATCTCTGCCCACTGGCCCTGAGGCTTCTTGGTCGGTCAGAAATGTCTCTGAAGGGTGAGTGGGGGTGCTGCCTGCCTAGGGGAGGAATGAGCTAGGTGAGGAGACACGTATCTGGTTCTGCTCTGGGAAGTTTGCTCTGTGGCTGCCCTCCTAACCTCTGGCCTGGACCCAGGCAGGAGGAGCCTGGGGTGAGAGCTCGAGCGCCCTCCACGTCCTGCAGCTCCTGCCTGTCCCAAGGTGTCTGGGCTGCTGGCCTCCCCTCCTTCCATTGCAGAGCAAGCAGTTCCTTGTGGAACACCCCGTTCCAGGTGTGCCCATGGTGCAGCTGCCTGGTGAGCTGCAGGGAGAGGAGAGTGGGTGTCTGGTTTGGTCTGACGTCCATCTGCACTGCCTGGGATTGGCCACGGGAGGAGCAAACTGGCTGGATAAACCTTCCCTGCTGTCCTGTGATCACGGGACCAAGGATCCCATAGCACTTCATCTTGCCAGCCACATGCTCTGTTCTCAGCCACTGTCCAAGGTCATGTGGACACTGTCCAAGGTCATGCGAGCCTGGGGCAGCCCCTGGATTGGAGTTGACATTGATGCTGGGGGTCATTCTCAGAGCTTGTGTGGGGTGCCGGGTTAAAGTCCAGACTGGGAATGCAGACCGATATGGGCCCACATGTTGCTTCTTGATCACTTGCACAGGTTATTTGCTTCTGTGGGCATTAGTGTTCTCATCTGTGAAACGGAGGTGATAACAATGCGCACCTCATAGCATCAGAGGAGGGCGTGTGTGTACAGAGCTTCCCACCATGCCTGGGACACAGTAAGCAATCAGTTAGTACCGGGATCGTCATTTTCAATATTGTGAAGAGGCTACTAGCATTTCAACTCCCCAGGGCTGTGAATTGTTCGGGAATCCACCGATTCTTCCTGGTCAGAGAGCTCAGCGCACTGCTGAGCGAGTCCTGACTCTTCCCCATCCTCTGGCCCAGGGCTCTGGACGCTGGCTGGAGAATGGCTGGGAGAGTGGAGCAGGATTAAACT
>NW_005354519.1:133642-152208 GCF_000412655.1 Myotis brandtii | reverse complement strand
GGGGGGGGGGGGGGGGGGGGGGTGTCAGAGGGCAGAATAGGAGCTATTAGACAGAAGGCTCAGAGAGACAGATTTCAGTTCAGCGGCAGGAAGAACTTTCTAGAAAACAAGAGTGTTGTCCATGGAGTGACTCTTACTTTGAGCAGTGAGGAGGCATTTAGCTAGAGAGAGGATTCAGTGGTGGTGAGGTGTGGATCAGGTGACCTCTTGGGTCCCTTTTGACTCTGAGCAGCTATGGTGACTTCCAAGAATCTGACAGTTCCTCAAAGCCACATGGGGGTGCTTGTGGGCCTCCTGGCAAAGCTCTGCAGCTGTCTCAAGCTTGGCAAGGGGGCCTGATGGTAAGTCTTCATCATCATCCTTGTTGTTAGCATTCCTGAGATGAAAACGACCAAGCCGTCCCATCGTGCCAGGGACAGGGCACGTCATAGCTGTACCTCATCCCCTTTGATGTTGGGACCTCCAGGAACCAGCATGTCCAACTGACTGGAGGAGGACATGGGAAGGTAGAGGCAGGGAAAGGTGTCACTCCAAAGGGCTGGAAGTCTGGTCTCAAGGGCACTGGTACCATCTGCCCACACACGGGTGGCACCTCCAGGCCGGAACACATTAGCCAAACGGCACAGTTCACCTTCTCAGCTTGGCCTGCACACTGGAGCCACCTGCTGGGGGTCAGGATCTCAGGCCCATGTTGTGAGCAACCCCAGGTGACCCAGTTAGGAACTCAGCCCCCAGGTGTTCTCCCTGGTCCCACCAGGTTCTCAGCTCTTCCTGCTCCCCGGCGGCTTCACGCCCCTCACTGATGGGTGCTCTCCTGGGCCACATGCTTCTCAGGTCTTCACGTGCCCAGTGTATAGATCCTTCTGGTAAAGATGAAGGTCATGGGTGGGACTCGTGCTTTGCCACCAGGCAGTCCTGGGTTCAAATCCCAACCTCGCTTATTGGAAGTGCAACCTGAAGGAGGTTACTTAAAGTCTCTGAGCCTTTAAAGCAGCGGTTCTCAACCTGTGGGTCGCGACCCCTTTGGGGGTCGAACGACCCTTTCACGGGGATCGCCTAAGACCATCGGAAAACACATATTGAATATATAATTACATATTGTTTTTGTGATTAATCACTATGCTTTAATTATGTTCAATTTGTAACAATGAAAATACATCCTGCATATCAGATATTTACATTACGATTCATAACAGTAGCAAAATTACAGTTATGAAGTAGCAACGAAAATAATTTTATGGTTGGGGGTCACCACAACATGAGGAACTGTATTAAAGGGTTGCAGCATTAGGAAGGTTGAGAACCACTGCTTTAAAGGAACTTCAGATAAAGTTCCTTTATCTTTAAAATAATGTGTATGTTATTCACAGTGGCCAAGACATGGAAACAATGACAGTGTCCTGTGATAGAGGACTGGATAAAGAAGAAGTGGTACATATACACAATGGAGTACTACTCAGCCATAAGAAAGGATGAAATAGCGCCATTTGCAACACATGGATGGACCTTGAGAACATTATGCTAAGTGAAATAAGTCAGACAGAAAAAGCTAAGAACCATATGATTTCACTTGTATGTGGGATGTAAAACTGAAACTTATGAACACAAACAGCAGAGTGGTGGTTGCCAGAGGGAAGAGGATGGGAGGGAGAAGGTGGACACATGGTGCAATACACAGATCTTGTAACAAGGAAACCCACACATGAAACCTATATGTTCATGTTGACCAATGTCACCCCAATCAACTTAATAAAATTTAAAAAATGCTTATGATTCAAGTTCGAAGTAAGGATTACTGAGGATGCTATGTGTGCAAATGCCAGGCTCTACAGTGCCCACTTCTGCAGGATGCATAGCTCCCTGGGAAGGTTCGGGAAGGTTTCTATGGTACAGTCTTGATTTCTGGCCTACTAACTGGTTCAATCTGCCCTGGTAAGCTGTGATCTTACTCAGTGCTATGGGCTGACTTATGGTGTCACCCCCTCCATTCATATGTTGAAGTCCTAACCCCCAGGACCCTCAGAATGTGACTATACTAGAGATAAGGTCTTTAAAGAGGTTTAAGTTAAGGTTAAATGAGGTCATGCGGGTGGGCCCTAATCTGATCTGACTGGTGTGCTTATAAGAAGAGAAGATTAGGACACAGGCACACACAGAAGGAAGACCATGTGAAGTACAGAGTGTGAGGATGGCCGTCTACAAACCAAGGAGGGAGGCCTCAAGAGAAACCAACCCGGCTGACACCTTCATCTTGGACATCCAGTCTCCAGAACTATGAGACAATACATTGTGGTATTTGTTATGACAGCCTGAGCAGGTTAAAATGCTCAGGGAAGTATCTCTGAAATGATAGTTGCCCATTTGCCCCAATAAATGTTCTCCCAAATTATCCATCAATGGCCTCTGTGGAAGCTTCCTCTAACCATCAACAAAGAACTTGCCTCCAAAGGCCCCTCCATCCAGGTTTAGTGTGAGGGGCATTGGGTTCATGCTGGGAAGGTGCTGCTGTTCTCTGTTCAGGCTGGTCCTGAATCACTGGATGCTCCCCGACGTGGGCTGGGTATTTGGGGGCTGGCAGATAGACCCTGGGCATGGCCGTGAGTATGCGGGGCTGGGTGGGGGTTAGGGAGTAATCCCCTCCTTCCAGCCCCCGGCAGTGGGGGGTGGGCGGGGTGTCTGCCTTCCACCCTATGGCTGCCTGGATGACATTTCCTGGAGAATCAGGAGTGGCTGTGGGTGGGACTGCAGATACCAGTGCTGTGACACGCTTCACTCAGCACTCGCCTCGCCACCTTGTATGTCCACTGACCGGTCATCAAGCCCACTTCCTGTCAACCCCGGGACAGCAGGAAAGGGGTGTTTCCTAGCCCAGACGTCTAGAAGCATCAGAGAGAGGCCAGTGCTCACTAGTCGCAGAGGATGACAAGAGGCAAAAGCTACAAAGTGGCTGAAGAGATGGCTGGTAGATGAATAGTGGTTGGGGATCCGGGTAAGTGTTTGCACTGGCCTGCACACCTCCAGCCCTGAACTCCCTGCTGAGTGACGGCTGGGGCAGGGGAGGCTGTTTCTCCTTTTACCATTCTGGCTGCAATGTGCCAGTCACAGACAGGAAGTACATCCTAATCCTCTGCAGCTCCCCCAGGTGGAGGAGCGACTTCAGAGTCGACATACACCCCAACATCTCTCTCTGTTCCTGGTCTTGGCAGGGTATGCAACACATCTGCCCTTTTCCTGAGATTTCCTTCCACCAGAACGGAGCTGGCAGCCTCTGTCCCTCTGTGCTGTGCCTGGTGACTTCATGATGGGAACTACCCAGGGCTTCCGGAAGCTGGCAGGGGAGGTGTGAGGGAAGGACTCATTCTTCTGGCCTGGGGTTGAGACCAGAATGTCCTGGTGAGCCATTTGCCAGGACATGGAATCAGCTTACGCTTTTGAATAAAGGGTCACCCTTTCCCTCCTGATTCCAATGCTCGATTGGGCGGGGAGATAAGCTGAGCTGTGGGCTGTCCTGGCAGAGCTCTGATTCATTGTTGTGCAAACATGACTCTCCTTAAACGCTGTCTGCCAACTTCGTTATCTAGTGTGCAAGCAGAGCTCAGCCATCCTTCTCCCCAGATTAAACACACACACACACACACACACACACACACACACACACACACCTGGAGAAGCTACCTTCCAAGAGGAGTGACAGACCAGTGTGGACTTTAGCTGAAACAGAAGCTTGAATGTGAGTTGGTTGGCCAGCGGGACCCCAGGCTGTCTGTAACCTGCACCCCATGACCTAGGGAAGACGTAGCTAGATATGTAGATGGGACGTGTGCCCAGGAGGAGGGCAGGGCGGGATGTGAGATGGGAGGGACCTGACCTGCTATCTTCACCAGCCCTATCCGCCCCTTAACAAGAACAGCGAGCAGATGCCTTGGGCAGGGATGCCTCCTTACATGTGTGCCTGAGGATGGGTCCCATGAGTGTTTGGAGGGTGTCTGGACCACCATTCAGTCTGGTCTGCAGGGTGGGGAGAAGACAAGAAATGGCACAGACAGCAAGCCCCTGAGGGGCAGCATGCTGTAACTTCCAGTCCTGGACCACTGGCATCTGCTGTTCATCCCGCCTCACCTCCATGCATGGTGGACACATGGGAACTGACATTAGCTGAGCACTTACTATGTGCCTGTCACTCGGCAATAAATACATTTTGCATGCCCTGTCTCATTTGATCCTGCAAACCGTCCTAAGAGATGGAGTTATTACAGCCTTCATTTTAGAGAAGAGGAAATGAAGGCTCAGGGCGGGAATGTTTGCAAGATTACACAGTAGTAAGTGTGGAGGTGGGATCTGAACCCAGATCTTCTGACTGTAGAGCTTGGTGGACTCCACTGTGCTGTTTCTATCATCATCTGCACACACAACCCTCAACGAAGTAATCCTGGGACGAGCCAAGCAACCTAACCTCCTCTCTGCATGCAGAACATATCTTCTCCATGGGCATGTAGATTTCGTTCATTCATTCATTCATTCATTCATTCATGCAACACCTACTGTGTGCCACATGCATTATTTAACACTGGGGGGATGGATAGAGGGGACAAAAATAAAGAAGGTATTGATGCCCTCTCCAGGGATTCAAGCCTCCCAGAGAAGGGCAACAAAAAAGGGGGCAGTGGTGGGGATTGGGTGAAGGGGCTCTACGGAAATGATACAATATTAAGATGATAAAAGGCACAGGGGATCTATAGTCCAAACATGAACACCTGATGGTCACACTATGTAAGGCTGATTAAATATCTCCAGGGCTTGCGCTCTGCTTCTAGAGGACACACTTGGAGCATTTGACTAAAAGGTGTAAAAGGAAGACACAGCTAGATATGTGAAGGACTTCCTAACAACAAAAGCAGTGTACACAGGAATGCATTGCCTCAGAAGGAGGGAGCTCCCGGCTCGGATGGTTCCCACAGAGGCTGGAAGAACCTTGTTGGCTGCTTGGGCTCCCTGCAGAGAGGGAGTTAAGTTTTCTGATCACCAAATCTTCCAACTCCAAGGTGTTAGAAGCCTACGAGACACAGATAGGCTGTGCTGGCAAGGTACGTGATACCAGAAACGCCGACAGCTCCAGTGCGATCTAATCTCCTCAGTTTGAAGCTGTGTTTGCATCATCACCGACTGTTTTGGAAGGGTTTGGCCTGTGGAAGGCTCTGATGGAAACTTGAAAGAGCCCGCGTTCCCACCTGCTCGGGGCTGACATTTTTCTTCTCTCTAGTCAGTGTTTGTTCTGGCCGTGAGCCACCGCAGAGCTCAACCGATGGAGGTGAACTCTGGTACCCATGCGCTGCTGTGAGCAGCCGGGAGTGGGACCCAGAGGGATGCCAGGAAGGCCCCGGGGTGCGGGGGCTGCGGGTGGCAGGGGCGGGATGAAATTTCCCAAGAGCTCTGAAACCAGTCTGTGTGTAATGCTGTGTCTTGCTCAAGTCTTTAGACTGGGACCGCTGGGTGGGAGCAGAGAAGTGGAAGGGCACATGGCGGCTCCAGAAATAAAAGGTGGATCCAAGTGCACAGAAGATGTGTGATGGGAACACTGAATGGCTTGAAGCAGAGGAGTGATGGGATTTTATTTGTATCTGAAAAGAAATCACTGTATTGTTTGGTGAGTGGGTGCCGAAGTACAAAATTTTCAAGAGACGGAGCTGGGTTAGAAAGGGTGGTGGACGAGGAGGTGGTGAAACATGAGATTAGGGAAGGACACTGAGGTGCTGAAAGGACTGGTGGACAAGCTCTGGGTACATCAGGAACACTATGCATCAGGTACAGTGTTCCTTGAACACAAGTACTGCAATACCGCCACAGTCAACCTGATAACAGAGATGGTCCCTAAGTGAGCAACATAGGGGACAGTATACAGCATGGAGACACCGGACAAAGGGATTATTCATGTCTGGAGAGGGACAGAGGGGATGCCATGAGATTTCATCACATTACTCAGAAGAATTGTTTATTTCTGGAACTTTCCATTTAACATTTTCAAACTGCAGTTGAATGCAGGTAACTGAGTCCATAGAAAGCGCAACTGTGGACAAGGCGGGGGACTACTGTATACAAAGAACTCTTAAAATTCAACAACAAAGAAACAACCTGATTGGAAAATGGGCAAAGATCTTAACAGACCCTTCACCAAAGAAGATATACAGATGGCAAATCAGCATATAAAAAGATGCTTCGCATCATATGTCACCAGGGAAATGAACATTAAAACAATGGGATACCACTCTGCGCCTATTAGAATGACCCAAATCCAGAACACTGACATCAAGTGCTGGCGAGGATGGGGAGCAACAGGAACTCTCGCTCATTGCTGGTGGGAATGCAGCCCCTTTGGAAGGTGAGTTCTTACAAAACTAAACATACTCTTACCATATGACCCAGCAATAACACTCCTTGGTATTTGTCCCAAGGAGCTGAAAACTTATGTCCCCACGAAAACTTGCACACAGATATTTACTGGAGTATTATTCAAAATTGCCCAAACTTGGAAGCCACCAAGATGTCATTTGTAAGTGAGCAGAGAAACAAACTGTGGTTCATCCAAAAAATGGAATATTATTCATCTCTAAAAAGAAATGAACTATCAAGCCATGAGAAGACATGAAGAACACTGACATGTATATTACTAAGTGAAGAAAACTAAAATGAAAAGGCTACCCCTATTGTGTGATACCAACTATATGACATCCTGAAATGGGCAAAAATAATAGTATGGAGACAATAACAAGATTTGTAATTGCCAGGAGTTGATTAACCCAGAGGGATGGGCGATGCGAACACTGATGAATAGGGGAAGCACAGAGGATGTTTAGGCTAGTGAAACTACTTTGGGTAAATGTCATTACACATTTGTCAAAACCCATAGAACGTACACCACCAACGGTGAACCCTAATGTAAACTATGGACTTTGGGCAATTATTATGCATCAATGTAGGTTCATCGATTGTAAAAAATGCACCACTTTTGAGGGGGATGTTGACAATGGGGAGGCTGTGTGTGGCAAGGTTCCTGTGGGAAGTCGCTGTACCTTCTGCTCTATTTTGCTGTGAACCTAAAACTTCTCTAAAAAATTAAGTATATTTAAAAAAATAGTACAGCCCGTAGCCATATAACTTATAGAGGAAAAGCTCCTTGACATTGGTCTTTACAGTGATTTTTTGGGTGTGACACTAACGCACAAGCAATAAAACAACAAATCAACAAATGGGACTCTGTCAAACTAAAAGCTCCTACACAGCAAAGGAAACATTAACAAAATGAAAAAACCTACAGAATGGGAAAAACATTTGCAAACCACATATCTGATAAGGGGTTAATACCCAAAATAGATAAGAAACTAATACAATCCATTAATGAAAACTCAAATAATCCAATTTAAAAATGGGCAAAATACATGAATTGACATTGCCCCAAAGAAGATATTCAAATGGCCAACAGGTACATGAAAAGATGCTCAACACCACTAATTGTCAGGGAAATGAAAATCAAAACCACAATGAGATATCACCTCACACCTGTTAGAAAGGCTGTCATCAAAAAACCTAGAGATAACAAGTACTAGAGAAAGGGGACCCATGTGAAGAAAAGGGAACCCTTGTGCACTGTTGGTGGGAATGTAAATTGGTTCAGCCACTATGGAAAACAGAAGCTCCTCAAAAAATTAAAACCAGAACTACCATATGATCCAGAAATCTTACTAGTGGGTATATGTCCGAAGGAAGTGAAATTACTGATTTAAAGAGGTACCTGCACCTCCATGTTCACTGCATCATTATTCATAAGTGCCAAGACATGGAAACCACCTATGTGTCCATCAATAAATGAATGGGGGAAAATAAATGAATGGGAATGTGATTACACACACACACACACACACACACACACACACACACACACACACAGGAATATTATTCATCCATAAAAAAGAAGGAAATCCTACTATTTGTGACAACATGATGAACCTTGAGGGCATAATGCTAAGTGAAATAAGTTGGACAAAGAAAGACAAACACTGTATAATTTCACTTACATGTGGGATATAAAAAACTGAACTCATGGAAACAGAAAACAGATTGGTGGTTGCTAGAGGTGGCAGAGGGGGTCGGGGAAAATGGGTATAGCTGGTCAAAAGGTATAAACTTCTAGTTATAAGATAAGTAACTTCTGGGGATGTAACATACAGCTTGGTGACTATAGTTAACAATACTGTATTGTATATTTGAAAGTTTGCTAAGATAGTAGACCTTAAAAATTCCCACTATTAAGAAAAAATTATAACTATGCATTTTGTAATATATATATATAATCATTATTTTGTACACCTTAAACTAATACAATGTTAATATGTCAATTGTATTGCAATAAAACTGGAAAAAATAGTGCAAACAAAATTTTCCCAAATTGGCCCATATAATGCTCCATCATCCCAGAGTCTTTTCATGCACATTTCCTAACACGAGGACATTCATAACCATCAGAATCCCATCACCCTTGACATACCACT
The DNA here is from genome assembly GCF_000412655.1 of Myotis brandtii. NCBI lineage: Eukaryota > Metazoa > Chordata > Mammalia > Chiroptera > Vespertilionidae > Myotis > Myotis brandtii. The sequence continues at coordinate 143,665 of NW_005354519.1, read as the reverse complement.
ACCATCTAATCCCCAGACCTCACTCAAATGTCTCCAGTTGTCCCAATAACATCCTTTATAGCAAAAGGACCCAAACTGGGGCCACATGTCACCTATAGTGGCCAAGTCTCCTCAGTGTCTTTCAGTGCGAACACGTCCCATCTTTCCTTGGTTCTCAGGACCTTAATGTTTTTGAAACTTACAGGAGAGGGACTCTGCTTAATGCCCCTAACTTGGTGTTTTCTCATGATTAGACCAGGTTCTGAGTCTTTGCTAGACCCATCACAGAAGGATGCTGGGCTCCTCTGCATCCTATTAAGGGGCACAGATTCTCAGTGTGTCCTCTTACTGATGACACCCATTTGGATCATTTGATTAAGGAGGTGTCTGCCAGGCTCCCCCCTTGTCAGAGTGTTCCCTTCCCGTTGGAATCAGTAAAGATGTTGTGGGGAGGGTCTTAGAAAATATGAAAGCCTCCCATTTCTTGTTAAGCATTCCCCACTGGTTTTAGCATCTGTTCATGATTCTTGGCTGAGTATGACTATGATGGTGACCATAGAAGGGGCTGCTCCATAAATTTGTTTAATGAATGAATCTGCATCTCACAGCCCCAAAGGTCTACAGATGTGACCACATTCCCTTGTGCCAAGAACTCACAGAAAGAGAGGCTCATACTCTTCTCATGAAGCTCAACACAGGGCAGGGGTTCCCTCTGTCATCCATCCATAGATGCTCCATCTATAATCTCACCTGCCCGCTACTCCCTCACCCTGCCAGCAAACTCTTACCTGTATAAGATTCCCTCAAGACACTCAGCAGAGCAAACCTGATCCTGGGAACAATGAGTCATCTTTTAAGAGTGCAATGGGAAGTCAATGAAGGATTTTAAGCAGAGGAGTGACACATTTGATTGATGTTAAGCAAAAACAAAACGAAACCAAAATTCTGAATTACGATCCTTCCTCTCTCTTCCCTAAAACAAAATTTGACTTCCCTCTGGGCCAACCCTAGCTACCCCAGAGGTATTGGTATGATGATGAAATTCATGCTCAAGTGCCAGTGTCTGACTGGGAAGCAAACATCCTGGCTGCTGTGTGAACAGCTAGGAGTGGTGCAAGGTTTTCAGCCAGGGAGACTAGTGAAGTCTCAGTGAGAACATTCTGTTTTCTTTGCTTTCAAGAAGTCTGGACAGGGACTCCGCTGATGTGCATGTGGGAAGGGTAAATGCAGGGCGGGGGTGTGGCTCGGTGAGGTGGGGGGAAGAAAGGGGCTCTCAGCTCTTTAGAGAGCTCCTGGGGCGGTGGACTGCAGGAGGTTCTGTATGCCCCCCCTCCTCCTGCAAGCCTCTCCGAATCCTGCCCTGGAGACACCATACCTTTGGTTTCCTTGAGCAGCTCATCAGTGAACTTGACCACCTCGACCACCTCCACCCACGGGAAGCCTTTGCCCACGGCAAAGATGATGCTCTCATAGAGGGTATCCAGCAGGATGCTTCTGCGGGAGTCTCTCACTTCGTCAAACTTTTCCCAGTCCAGCAGTCTCCGGAGGTGCTCCCGACCTTCTGGTTTCTGAGAGGCATGACATGAGGGGTGGAGGGTGACATCGGGGAATCAGGATCACTGGGCAAAACACTCCTAGGGTCCCCACATGGCTCCCTATTGTCCTGAAGAGTGACCAAAGAATGTGTGTCTGCCTGGTCAGAATGATGCCTTCGTTTCTAGACAACAACCCCCCTCTCCCCCTTTCTGAGGATGCACTCTTCTTTCTAGCGTTGCTCATGCCTCTGAGCATTCTCATGCTAGCCATGGCAGATCTGAGTATGTAAACCTCCAGCAGACTCCATGTCCTGAATCACAGTCCTTCCTTTCTCTTCTCTGAAACAAAATAAGACTTCCTTCTGAGCCTACTTTCCTCTAGCTGCCCCAGAGGTAAATTCATACTAAAGTGTCAATGACTGAGAAGAGGCTTGGCAAGGCAGAGGGTGACATCGGGGAATCAGGATCACTGGGCAAAACACTCCTAGGGTCCCCACATGGCTCCCTATTGTCCTGAAGAGTGACCAAAGAATGTGTGTCTGCCTGGTCAGAATGATGCCTTCGTTTCTAGACAACAACCCCCCTCCCCCCCTTTCTGAGGATGCACTCTTCTTTCTAGCGCTGCTCATGCCTCTGAGCATTCTCATGCTAGCCACGGCAGATCTGAGTATGTAAACCTCCAGCAGACTCCACGTCCTGAATCATGGTCCTTCCTTTCTCTTCCCTGAAACAAAATAAGACTTCTTTCTGAGCCTACTTTCCTCTAGCTGCCCCAGAGGTAAATTCATACTAAAGTGTCAATGACTGAGAAGAGGCTTGGCAAGGCAAGAAGGAATGTATCTTGCCTGGTGAAAATTCAGGCACTCTGGCAGGCCAGCGGGGTAAAGATTGATCAGGGTACCTTTTTCCCCAATCTATAGGGGAGGTCCCATTTTACTTGAGTATTTGTCTGGTCCTTCCAGAAAGGCTCTTACAGATCACCACCAGATGGAGAAGAAACAAGTGCCTTGAAGGGAAGGGGTAAGAAGAGGCGTGGCATGGAGTGGAGACCCACGAACCTCAGAGCATTGCTCCCCTGGCAAGGGAGAAGGCTCTGGCTGGGGGGACTGTCGATGGAGGGGGCAGGATTGATGGCTGAGTTGGTGCCAGAGAGAGGCCCAGGGCCCTGTCCTCAGCCCCCAGGGCTTCCTGTCCCCCACCACCACTCTGCTCTGACCCAGGCAGTCCTTCGCTGCAGCCTCACAGATGCCCAGGGTGGTGTCTGATGGGACAGCTCATTGACACACTTGGCTGGGACTCAGTGCCTGCACCCCTCTGTGGACAGCCCTGCTCTGGAAGGAGCTTGCTGATGGGTCCAGGCCCTACGGCTGGGATCCTCATCACTCCTTGTCACCAAATTGGTTCTGAGAAACCAAAGAAACTGACCTTTCCCTGCCTTAAAGAAACAGACCCCCCCCACACACACACATATACACCATACACCATACACTCCTTACACACAACTGACCTTTCCCTGCCTTAAAGAAACAGACCCCCCCCCCCACACACATATACACCATACACTCCTTACATACGTTGGCATACAATCCCAGAGGACTCCCTGGGCCCCGAGGCTCCTCAGAAAGAGGTGGCACCCCCTGTGATAGCCCTCAGGGCCTCCTCACCCTCCTGGGGCGAAGGCAGCCCCAGAGCCCACATACCCACCCTTCCCTCCCTCCAGCAGGCTCTGGGCATCAGGGGCTGTCCCTTTAGGCTCTGAAGACAGCCCCAGCTCCAAGGGCTGGGGAGCCTTTGGCCGGGCATTCTAGAGTGGACACACCCATTGGGGGCCTCAGAGGTGGTGTCGGGAAAGGGGTGATGTCCAAGGTGTCCATCTGAGGAGGCACCGTGAGGGGCCACTTCTCACACGCACCTCACTGCTAGACCAGTCTGAGCAAACTTCCTTTTAAAAGGCATGTTTTCTCTTCACCTGAAGTTGGAAGACATTTTTCACTCCCTGGGGTGTTAAGAATGCCATTGCCCCTGCATCCAGTTGCTAGTGGACCCACCAGGACTGACTCAGTTCCCAGAACCTGGGGGTGAGGGCAGGGCTTTGTGAGGTCATGGAGACTGGCTTTCAGGTGGCTTTTTTTTCAGGCTCCTTTCCTCCTGGCCCCTCATCTCCAGCTGGGCTCTGGGTCTCTCCCTGACACCTGTTTGGGGACCCTGATCCCTTCCCCACTTTCAACATCTCCCTCATAGCCCATTTGCCTTCTGGAGGTGAGCCTTCTCAGGTTTCCCTGCAAACACCCCTCACCTTCATCCAACATATTCCCCACCCAAACCCCATTCTCTTCTTCCTCCGGCAGTCAAGGACTTGTCTCCATGCAAAGGTGCCCTGCATTTGTTCTCTTCACTAGGATCTGGCTTCCTTCTCACTTCTGGTCACTGCCGATGACTCCGTTTCCAGCACCCTGACTTCGCTTTGGGGTGCAGGAAGGAGCTCGGCAGGGCTGTCTCCATGTGCAGTGCCCGAGCATCCACATGCTGAGATTCGCAGGGCTCCAGTCTCTCACTCCCGGCTGGTTATGTCCTTCTCTGTCCTGGAAGCCCTGGTGTCCACTGGTCACCTGAGGGGCAAGTCCTGCTCTCCCCTGCCTCCCAGCTATAAACCCCAGCTCTGTGCGCAGGAGCCATAGTGAGGAAAGACGGGGGCATTGGCTGGGGTTGGTGGCTGAGACGTCTGGTCCTGGGGCTGCCTCCACTGGTACCTGGCCAGGTCTCCTCGGCTCTTTGGGTTTGAGACTGGCCAGGGGTTTCTGTCCAGGAATGAGAGCAACCAGGTTCTAGCTCTTGCCCCAGTAGGGGGAGGAGTAAGAGCGCCTAAGTTTCCAGCATCTGCCACCTCAACTACTCAGAGCCATCCTCCCCGTGGGCCACATGACTCCATCAAGTCTTGTTCCACGGCCCACCTTCCGTACCCTCACGGTCATACTACTACAGGCCCTCAGCACTCCTCCCACAAGAGGAGAGATTTGGTTAGGATCACATTGTCCCACCCCAGCAGATGATCAGGAGCAGGGGGATGGGGAGGGGGTGTCCTTTCCTGCTGTGAGGCTGCCGGGCTCCTCATGCAAACTTACCCATTCGTCAACAACTTTCACACTCTTGTTTATCCACCGAGGGGCTGAACATACGAAGTGCACCCCTGCGCAACATGTAGTTGCCATGTTGTGGGTCCCTTTCCGTCCTTGTCATCCTTGGTGGCTGCCTCTGTTGAACACATGTTTACTTCTTGGCTTCTAATAAGCTGTTCTCTCCTGGATGATCGCCTGTCTCTCCACGCATTCCTTCCCCACCTTCTATGAAGGCTTCCCTTCCTCTGCTCATCCCCTACATGTTGGAGCACTCCAGGGTCTGTCTGCATGCCCTCTTTTCTTTCTAGAGCACATATTCCTTTTTTGTAAAGAAAAAATATTTTTTATTGATTTTTCTTTTAGAAAGAGAGGAAGGGAAAGAGAAAGAAACATTGATCGGCTGCCCCCTAATAGGGATTGAGCCCGCAACCTGGGCACATGCCCTGACCAGGAATGGAACCAGCAACATTTTGGTGCATGGGATGACACTCAACCTCTGAGCAACACCGGCCAGGGCCACATATTCCTTTTGCAAATTCTAATACAGCTAGAACAGAACCTGAGATCTATGCTCAATACGTTTCCAAGTGCAGAGTACAGTGCTGTTAATGATAGTCACCCTGTTGTACACCGACCTCTAGAACTATCCATCTTGCCTAATTGAAGCTTTATGCCTCTTGATGAGCAACTCTCCATCCTGCTCTCTCCCCAGACTCTGGCAATCACCATTCTACTGCCTGACTCTGTGAGTTTGACTAATTTAGATACCTCATGGGAGTGGAATCATGCAGCGTTTGTCCTCTGTGACTGGCTGATTTTTTTCTATTGGGCTAAAATACACATAAGATTGACTTTTTAAATGAGTTCAGTCAGTTAGCGCTATTCATGTTGTTGGGCAGCCATCCCCACCGTGCATCTCCATCGCTTCCCCAGCTCCCCAGCTGAAACAGTCCTCACTAAACCTGCCCGTTCTCCCCTTTCCCCAGCTCCTTTCCACCACCGTTTACTTCCTGTCTCTATGAATGTGAGTACTCTGGGTATTAGTGTAAGTGGAATTATACAGTGTTTGCCCTTTTGTGACTGGCTTCTTTTCTGGATGGGAGTGTTTGTGACAGTTCTTGTCCTTTGCTGCCATTGTATATGGGGCACACTGGGGCGGACTCTTTGATTGTTAGAGCTTTGGGCCACGAGGGACCACATCTTAGACATGATAGAGAGAAGAGCATCACCCAGAGTCCTTTGTGTCCCTTAGTGGGAATGTGAATATGAAAGCAAAGGAGGGTACTTATGGATGATGGGTAGCTCAAGAGGGTGGATCCTGGCAGATACTGCTTGTGGTCTGTTCGGTATTTATTCTCCCCTAGTCTTACCATAGAACCCTAGTTTTCCCAAGGGCAGTAATGTGCACAGCCAAAAAACATTTCCTTGCCTCCCTTACAGATAGTAGTGGTCATGTGACATAGCTCCTGGATAGGTTTTCCAGCCTTTGGAAAGTCCATTTGAACTTTATCTCTTTCTTTCTTCTGATTGGGAATGCAGAGGTGATTGCCGGAGCACCAGCAGTCATATTGCAAACACGAGAATGAGAATCCTATCCAGGTCCCTGAGGACAGCCAAGGTCTGCTGCACCAGCCACTGGCTATTGACCTCTGCACCTTTCATGATATGAAAGAAAACACACACACACACACACACACACACACACACATCTTGTTAAGACACTGTTATTTGGGTTTAGAGTTACACGTAGCTACCTACACTCAATCTCTCAGTGCTAGAGACACTAATTTCTAAGACTCAAATTGGGTCAAATCAGGTCATGAGATGGACCAGGCAATGAGGGGTTCTTGTTCACAGAAGTAAAGCGATTTGCCAGAATCAGGAAGTGGGGGCGTTTAGGTTGCAGGATATGTCCCCTGGTCACCAATGTGAGCTGCACGTCCGACTTCCTGTCAGGACCCTGAGAAAGAGACAGTCTGTCATCTTGGGAGACTGTTCCCGGGCTGGAGGAGGATGGGAATTCTCATTAACATGAAAGGAGCCCATCAAGGACAAACCATCATGATGAGCCAAGATTCTACCCCATTGTGGACACTTCTCAGAAGATAAATTTAGCCTTCGTGACGTGCAGCCTGTTAGACAGGTAGGAACCCTTCGTTTTCCTGGGAAGGACCCCTGGAGGTGGGGTGGAGGGAGACAGTGGAGAAAGGTCATTTTTAGGGCACAGTAAACCTCTGCATGTTATTCATTCATTCACTCATAAAAATGTTTATTGCGCATTGAAGAGTCGCCATCCTATTAAAAGCAGGAGCTACAGAGACGCCTGTAAAGTCTTCTATGACGTGGCCCTGACTTCCCCTTTCCCCGTTTCCCAGCACTGTCCTCCTGTCCTCACGCCTCCTCTGCTTTATCTGCTGGACGTTCTAGGCCTTGGGGCACCTCCTTCTTGGGATCTTTGTATCTTTCATTGCCTCTGTCTTGAAGATTCTTCTCCCAGGTCCCTGCTTAGCGAACTCACTTCACTCAGGCCTTGCCATCCTCAGAGACGATCCCTGTCCCCATCACACCTTTACAGTGGCAGCCCCTTCCTCTCTCTAGCTCCTCATTCTGCTTTCTTTTCCTTCACAGCATTACCACCTTCCACATGTTTATTACTATATGTTTGCTGTCCCTCACGGGAATGGAGTGTCCGTGAGGGCGGGGTATTGGCTTTGCTCACTGAGGGGACACCATGCCTAAAAGACTGTGTGGTGGGAAGCAGATGCTCCACATGTATTTACTGAACACGGGCCTTGCCCCCAACCTGTGCCCACTCCAGGGAGGAGTAGACCGTGTCACAGATGTGCTGTCTAATGTAGTAACAGTGCATGGTGGGAAAGGGGGGCATGGAAGAGAGAGGGGCACCCAGTCCAGACGGGGATGGCTTCCTGGAGAAACTGACACAGCCCTTGTGCCTGGGCATAAGGTATTGTCTGGGGGAGAAAGAAGTGGAGGATCTTGGGGATAGGAGAGATGAGGGACCTGCCATTGCAGGATGGGGGCAAACACAGTGGAGGAGGCTGGGGTCTGAGGGGAGGCCACTGTGCGAAGTCCCCAGCGGTGGGGCAGGGAGAGGATCAAAGGCTTTGACCTGCAGGGGTGTGTCAGAGTCACTTTAAACTGTCCTTCCTCACCCCCAAAGTCACAGTTGTCTATTCTACACACGGGTCTGATTGGGGAGAAATCAAGATCAATGTAGGGCAGAAAGGTAGCAATTCAAAAGTCACTCTGTGAAGGATTGGGAACGTGGCAGTAATAAATGAGACTTGGGGGCAAAGGGGGAAAAGTTCTAGCCCCCCAAATTCCTTCAGAGATATGGGATAGGTGCTGAGTTTTCCACCCAGGTGGGTGGGGTTGGAGTCTGTTTAACTGCTTCTCCAGAAGAGAGAGGGACTCCAGTCTGATTTCAATAGCAAGGCAAGGATAATGTCCTCACTGAGAGGAAGGGGTGGGGATGGGGTGCAGGCCAGTGGGGCGAGCAGAGGTTCGGAAGATGCACAGGCTGGGGATGCATGCAAGGAGAGCCCTGGATCCCCCAAACCCCAGCTGTGGGAAAGCTTAATTCAATCAAAGCCTTCACCACACTGAGCGAAGGACTCAGTCAAGGTCTGCAGTTTCCCTGAGGGCCTCTCTCGAGAGGAGGGTATGGCAGGGAGGCCAGGACCAGGGATTTCCCTGAGGGCCTCTCTCGAGAGGAGGGTATGGCAGGGAGGCCAGAGGGACCAGGGACCTGAGGCTGGTAAGGAGGGAGCCTGGGAGCCTGCGCGGTGAAAGAGAGAGACTAGAGACTCCGCACATCAGCCCGTTAGAACACGTTTTGTTTCTTTGGCATTTCTAGTGCTTAGAACAGTATCAGACACATAACAAGAAGTGGATTAATATTTGTTAAATTAATGAGAGAAAGAAGTTCCCTGGATGATCATAATTTTGCTGCCCATGGCCCCATTGGTTCCCAGTTTACAACTGGTCAGACACTTCCACACTGAGCCGAGGTCCACGAAGTCCTGCCATATTCACTATTCTGTTATAATTCAAGAGCTAAGGAAGGTGCAGGAGAGTGTTGGGAGTAGGGTGGAGGAGATACAAAAGTTAAAAGGACCACATTCTAACTGTGTGGTGTCATTTGTGTTATGAGCTGAGTGGTGTTCCCCACAGAGCCCTGTGTTGAAGCCCTCATCCCAGTACCTCACAATGTGACAGCATTTGGAGATGGAGCCTTTAAATGAGGTCAAATGGTGGGACCTAAACCAATCTGATATGTGTCCTTCTGAGAAAAGATTAGGACACAGACACTGGCAGAGGGAAGACCATGTGAGGACATGGGGAGAAGATGGTCATCTTCAAGCCAAGGAGAGAGGCCTCAGAAGAAACCAGTCCTGCTGACACCTCGGGCTTGGACTTCCAGCTTCCAGAACTGTGAGAAAATACATGTCTGTTGCTTAAACCGCGAAGTCTCTGGCACTTTGCTATGGCAGCCTGAGCAGACTCAGACAACGTGGACACCGGGCCTTTATGGGTGGGATGGGGGAGACATGCACAATTACAAGAAGGTTCCTTCCTTTCAAAGAAAGGGGGGAGGATGCTGTGACTTGTAGGGCAGGGAAGTGCTTCTCAAACAATCTTTGGGGAAGAAATGGTTTGTTTTTTAAATTTCCAATCTGCAGGTCAGTACGTAAAAGAACACAATAAAATGGATTACTAGAAAACATATTATCCCTGTGCCTCCAGCTGACCGGCGCTGGTGCTTCTTGGCCATGAGGTGGGTGATGACTGAGAGCAGGAGAAGCAGCAGCAGATGCTGGTGTCTAGAGGCTGTCACGTGAGCTGCTGGAGGCTTCTCAGAGCCAGAGCCCTGTGGTCAAGAGGAAGCAGGACAAGCACCCAGGGGCTGAGGCCCATGGGCCCTGGGGTTAGGGGAGGGCAGAGGCTCCAAGAAACAGGGAGCCACTGCTCCATGGAAAACACCTGTGGGTTAAGGATGTAGTTCATTTTTAAGGGCAGGCAGGCCTCACAGGAAGGATGGAGCCGTATGTTTATTGCTTGTTAGTCTTCTCCTTGTGGCTAGAATGCACTCTCGCTGCCCCATTTCCTGGCAAAGAGGCAACACATCAACTTGCATTTCCCCCAAGAAACTCAGGGCCCATCCAGCCTCTCTTCCCTCTGCTTGGGGTGGATCTTCAGGGGATTTGAATGGAAGCAGTTTTAGTATCAGATAATTCTCACCCTGAACTGGGTAGCATGTGATACAGTAGTGCCATTCATTAAATCTGACTGGAGGTAAGAAAGAAAGAAAGAAAGAAAGAAAGAGAGAGAGAGAGAGAGAGAGAGAGAGAGAGAGAGAGAGAGAGAGAGAG
>NW_005354519.1:99164-133605 GCF_000412655.1 Myotis brandtii | reverse complement strand
AGAAAGAAAGAAAGAAAGAAAGGAAGAAAGAAAGAAAGAAAGAAAGAAAGAAAGAAAGAAAGAAAGAAAGAAAGAAAACATATTAGATATACAAAACACAGGTCAACCATTTCACACTTGGATATTACCACAAGGTCGAATCATTATAAAAGTTTCTAAATACTTACTCTCAGTATCTGGCCGTATCTCATTTTGTGCTGGTAACAAGCGGTTTATGACTCACTTCTGGCTGCATGCTTTAGTAGCACCAGTCTAAGGCAATTCCCCTCATTCTGAAGTCTGCCTGTAGGGGTCAGACACATGGCTAACTGTGCCCAACCAGGAGCTTCTAAAGGGCCCTGCCAGCCACCCCTCCTGCGATGGGGCCCTGCAGAAGTGGCCAGCGGGTGGCCTGGCCACCTGGGGCTCAGAAGCCCTTCTCTGTAGTAAGGAGATGGAAAGTGGGCATCCTTCCTCTCAGGAGAAGTGAGGGGTGAAGAGGCAGAGGGAAGAGGAGGATCCAGATGATCAGAAGAGGAAACTCCTCGTCCGTCCAACCACAGCAGCCACCTTAGATCTGAGGGCAGATCTCCTGTGGGTTTCCCATCGAAGCCACCTACCTTGCCAGGACTTCAGACTGTAGCTTGCAAAGAGGCAACACATAGTAGATGAGGAAGGTGATCACGGAGATCACCCTACAGCAATTTCTCTCCAGGAGATTTTCTATTCCTCTGCAAGTAGGAAAGTTTGAACCCAGTGGGCAAAGAGCCCAGCTCCTATTGTCCTGATCAGCAGTCTGTTGAGACAGTGACTTGGGGAAATTGATGACAGTTCAGAGTAGCTACAGTGAGGACTGGGCCTGATCAGGGCCTGGTGGAAGCACTGGAGAGTCGCACTGGAGGCTCAGTTAATGTTGAGACCATGAATTTGAAGGAACTTCAATCCACAGGAAAGAGTGAATTCCTCCAGGTGCTTCCAACCCTTGAAGGTGGAAAAGAGGAAGGAGGTGGCTGGATGGATCAACAAGAGAGTGGCCGAAGCCATGTTCCAAGGGCACTAGGTTGGGGGCAGGGCAATCTTGAGCCAGAAAAGGGGCAAAGGGATCCAAGGAATATGACTAAGGTCTGCTGAGGGTGAAAACAGATGAAGAAGAGCAGAAGAGAAGCCAGAGACATAAGGCTGTGGCCTGCACCCTAACCAGTTTGTCTCAGTGGATAGAGCATCAGTCCGAGGACTGAAGGGTCCCGGGTTCGATTCTGGTCAAGGGCACATACCTCGGTTGCAGTCTCGATCCCAGGTCGTGGTGCATGCAGGAGGCAACCAATCGATGTGTCTATCTCACATTGATATTTCTCTCTCTATGCCTCTCCCTCTCCCTTCCTCTCTCTCTAAAAATCAATGGAAAAATATCCTTGGGTGAGGATCAATAACAACAACAACAACAAAAAGAAAAAAGGAAAGAAAGAAAGAAAGAAAGAAAGAAAGAAAGAAAGAAAGAAGAAAGAAAGAAAGAAAGAAAGAAAGAAAGAAAGAAAGAAAGAAAGAAAAAAAGAAAGAAAAAAAGAAGGAAGACTGTGCCCTGGGACTGATCTCATAGAGTGGAGGTTCCTAGAGCCAATCATGTTTGGGCAACAATGTCTGGGGAATGAATAGGGGAGTGAGTTGGGGAGGAGGGTGTAGACAAAAGGTCTTAAGTCAAGGGAATCTGAGGCCAGGTTGTGGTCTGGGTGCCACACATAGTTGATGTTAGCTTCTCTCACATTCCTTTGCATCTTTAATAGTGGCTAAGGAGGCACTGGAATATAGTAGGTATATAAAAACATTGAGCTGTGACTCTCTTATTGATTGATACAAAGGCCTCTGTGGGTCAGGTATAAAAGCTCTAGTTACCCTCTTGAACTCTGAGTAATTTAAATAGCTTTTCTGGAGGACAAAGTCTACTTGACCACACAACTCATTCAATCATAGACATTTACACATAGTCCTTTTCAGGACTAGGGTAGTCCCAGGTCCAGATTGCCCGGGACAGTCTCAGTTTACGCCTATTGTCCTGAAGTAATTGGTAGTGCCCTGTTTCACTTCCTAAAGTATCTTGGTTTGGCTGATGAAATAAATGGTCTCTCCACTTAGAGGTCACTGGGTTCACTCATTCCATTTCACAAATGTGGGCATCAAACAGATTTATTTTCCCTTTACTTGCAATGGTTTCCATGTTGAACACCCCGAAAATGAAAAAGCGACTGAAAGACATGAGTGTCCTTATGTGCTTATTCATAGGTTCAGACGAAGTGGCATTTATTAAATACCAATGAATGCTGTACCCTTTGCAGGTGCACATAATGGGAACCAACACATACCGTCTGAAATTTCTTTGTGCTGCCCATATTCTGCACTTTGCATGAATAATCTGGATTTCAGCCATGACTATTGTGTTTGACAATGTTTGTTCTAACTTATTAAAATTACTTGGGCAAGCCCAGTGTGATGGTTAATCTTATGTGTCACTTTAGGCTAAGGATGCCTAGATAGCTGGTGAAACATTATTTCTGAGTGTGACTGTAAAGATTTTTCTGAAAGAGACGAGCATTCAAATTGGTAGACTGAGGGGCACACCCTCACCTTTCCCTTTTCTTCTCCCACAGGCATGCATCTCCTAAACTCTAAGGGACCCCACGAGACTTGCAACCAGGGGAGCAATGGGCAGCAGCAGCTTGTCCCAGGCTAACCCCCTGAACCTGTCTCCAAGGCCCCCTTTTCTCTGACTCTCTAGTGAGCTAACAGGACCCCCACCTAGACTCACTTCTTTGCCATGTTTCTAGAGAGGCAAAACAGCCCCATCTAGGCTCTCTCCTAGCCGAGCCACTTCCTTGTTTTATTGTCCCCAGCTTTTGACTCTTAGCAGTGGATCACTCAGCTTGTGCTTCGATGAAGAATGCAGCTAGCTGCGAGATTTAATGTGCATTGCGGGACACATTGATCATCGACACTCTGAACACACTTGCAGCCCTGTCTGAGGGTCGCTAAAAAATATATATTTTTTGATTGACTGGCTGAGTAAAGCAGATCTCTCTCACCAATATGGGTGGGCATCGTCCAATCTGTTGAGGGCTCCCGTAGAACAAAAAGGCAGAGGAAAGGTGAATTTGCTCTCTCTGTTTGAGCTGAGACCTTCACCTTCTCCTGCCCTTGGACATAAATGCTTCTGGTTCTTGGGCTTTTGGACCCAGACCATAACTTATATCATCAGCCTCCCCGATTCTCAGGACGTGGGGCTGGGACTTGAACTACACCCTGGCTTCTCCTGGGCCTCCTCTTGCGGACGGCAGATCGTGGGACTTCTCAGGGTCCGTACTCAGCAAGAACCAATCCCTCATAATAAACCTCTCTCTATATAACCTGTATATATCCTATTGGTTCTGTTTCTCTGGAGAACCCTGACTACCACAGCCAGTTTTCACACGCAGAGTGAGTGCCGCACTATAGCCCGTATCCATGCACATCTGATCGTTTGGACCGAATGGCTGTGACTGGCAGCCAGCTGTAAGCCTTGAGTGATTTTGTTGGCAGAATGGATCAGTCATATTGATGTGGAACGTACATTGGCTCAGTTTTTACCTCTTGATGACAATGCAGTCTCAGTCCCGATTGTGTCCACAGGTGGCTCTTTAACCTAATTAATTCCCAGGGAGGAAACCACTGGCTTCAGTTCACATAGTTCATCCCCGCCCCCAGGCAACCCTGCACATAAACAAGGATATTCTAAGAAGGAATCGTTTTCTGCCCTCAGAGAGAGTGGGCTTGATCATCCTGGGCTTCAATAGTTCCCCCAAAGTGCTGCCAACATAAAGCTCAGTGATTAATTTAGCCTAAAATCAGGAAGGAGGGTCCTGCGAGGAGGAACCGGCTATTTAGCGTTGGTGGAGAAAACAGCTGATGGACGGGTTTCCTGGTCAGCTGGGTTTCTCAGGCCTCCATATAACCAATTCCTGTCTCATGGGACGCTATTGTGTTTTGTGTTCTGCTTTATTTGGGGAGATGGCAACCAGCGAGCCACCTTTTTCCCTCTGTCCCCAACGCAGGACTCAAGTTTCCGTGGGACACTCCCTGTGGAACGGCACCCCCGCGGGCACAGACTCCCTGTGGTGCACCCAGGTGACAGGAATCAGGTGGGAGCTCCCAGGGCTGGGAGGGCTCCCTGCATACCCATGGGACTGTGTTTAACAGTCTTGAAGGAAAGAGTGTACCCTTAGGCAGAGGGCCAGGAACAATCTGTGAAACTCACTAGGCTAATTATTCTCTCTGCAGATGGTGTCCCCCACTAATCCTCTTTGAGTTTCTAATAATCCAGCCCTGTTCTGAGAGCACTGCGGCGTGGCTGGCCTCAGTGCAAATGGGCTGTCTGCTTGGGTCGAGGAGGCAGGGCGGGCTGGGGTTCTGGGCTCTTGAGCTGAGGAGAGTGGCTGTGAGGACTGTCCGGAGGAGAACCACCAGCTGCCATTCCTGGAGGTCGAACCAGCTGTGGGGAGAGAGGCGACAGTCAGAGTGGCCTGACTTTCCCCTGGGGCTCAGGGAGCTCAGAGAGCGGAGCATGTCCTTGTTCTCCCCGGAGGATGGTGAGTTGGGGTCTTGTGGATCGCCCACCTGGGGCAGAGTGTCTTGGCACTGGGAAGTCACCACAAATGGGGAGGCGTTTCAGGCTGAGGCTCTGGGAGGGACGTCTGAGCAGGATGCTTGTGGTGATGCAAGATTGGGGCTCTTCCCTCAGCCTGCCGGGCTATTTGGTGTTGTCATGTTTCAACACAGCACGACTGAGATTCAGGCTCCTGCTCGTTGGTTTATGGGATGTTAATAGTATAGTCTGTCTGGTTCTCTCACCTGGATGTGGGGTGAACAGTGCAGTCACTGGAGCCAGAGAGGGAGGAGTCCCTCCCAAAGACCCTTCTCCGGTTGTTGGTGTGGTGGGGGTAGGGATGGGGGGGACTCAATTCCTGCAGGGTGAGACCAGCTGTGTGAGGGGTTTTGGGGGAACACATTTGCTTCTGAGGGGACCAAGACTTCAAGAGAAAGCTATGAAGGGCCAAGGAGAATATAGAGCTTGGAATGGGGCTTGGGGGTCCCTAGGAATGACCTCACTGAAGGTGGCCATCGCTAGGCCCATCTCTCCAAAAGAAGAAAGTGAGGCACCCAGAGATGAAATTATGGATGGTCCACAAAGTCAAACTCGGGTCTGCCTCAGACCTCTTTCTTCCTTGATGCTCTTTTTATGGTCATTCCTGAGCAAGGCAAGTGCCATCCTCCTGTTCAGGGTTGACTGGCCAAGAGGCCTAGGACTGGGGGTAGGTGACTTGCAGAAGGCACACAGCCAGTGAGGGCAGGCCCTCGGCCAAGTCAAGTGTGATGACACGCACTGTCCCCATGCCTCACAAGATTCTGTACCTTCCGTAGCCCACTGCTGACTCCCCTCACACTGAAGGCTCCCTCCACAGAACAGGAAATTCACCAAAGATGAAGAAGGGAGCAAAAGCCACTGCCTCCCAAAGGTGTAAGGTGGAGGTGGCTCTGGGAGGGCCTTTGGTCCCCTCTCACAGCCCAGAGTGCACCTCAGATAGGGAGAACATCCCCTGCTCGGGGCAACCTCCAGAGAAGTATAACCCATATCCTTCTCTATTTACCCTCTTAGATACATAGACACCATCCAGAAATCCTCTTATCAACTGTGGTGACCTCAGACTGACCTGCTCGTCTAGTCTAACCGTGGTGAGAGAGAAGAGCAGGTTGCCATTTTCAGCAGCTTAGTGCTTAAATGTGTGTGTGTGTGTGTGTGTGTGTGTGTGTGTGTGTGTGTGTGTATGCCTGCAGGTGCGTGTAGGTGCGTGGGTGCTTGTATGTGTGTGTGTGTGTGTGTGTGTGTGTCTGCCTGCAGGTGCATGTAGGTGCGTGGGTGCTTGTATGTGTGTGTGTGTGTGTTTATGCACATGCTGGTTGGGGAGACCTGGTGCTGTAGAGAGACCACTGGACCAGCCGTCACAAAGCAGAGCCCTGATCTGGTTCTGCTCTGGGCCTTGGTCTCCCAGGTCAGATGCAAGCAGGTTGGACTAAACAAGCCATAGCTTCTTTCCAGCGCCATAGTCTATGCAACTTTCTCTGCTCCAAGTTAAATAACCCCAGTCCCTAGAACCTTCCCCTATAAAGCACATTTTCCAATCCTTTGATCACCTTGGTTATTTTCCTCTGAACTCCCTCCAAGATGCCTATGTCATTGGGTAAGTATGTCGCATAAATTAGTCAGTAAATCAATCTGTCAACAATCTCTCTTGAGCAACCACCCTGTGGCTTGCAGAAGGTGCTGGGCTGATATGGTCCAACCCCACAGGAACAAAAAGAGTTTTCATTCTGGCTCAGACCAAGGGTTCATTTGTCCAGCAGTGGCCTGAGGCACTGGGGTCATGCTGGGAGAACATGGTTCCTTTTAATGCCATCATCCCCCCCAAATCAGGGCCTTTTCCCAACACCAGTGTCTAAATTGTCTTAAGTAAACATCTTCAGGTCTCTGCTTCATTCAGAGCCCTATGCTAGGCTCCACAAGGGTTAAAAAAATGAGTGCCATGCAGACCCTGGCCCTCAGGAGGAGAGGCAGGGACATGAGGTGGAAAGTGGAGGCACAGAAGCAAAGAGGCTTACCGGGAAGGATTGCTCGAGCTTTGATGACGTCATATTTGTAAATATTTGGCGCATAGTAGGTGATCCATATGTATAACCTCTCCTCAAAAAAATCGTAATCAGTTTCTGACATGAGGTGGAAAGTGGAGGCACAGAAGCAAAGAGGATCCTAAGTGGGGAACTAGCCAATCTCAAGGCTGCAGAGGGCCTTTGGTGTTAGATGTGGGTTGCTTTGAAAGGTTTTCTCCCAGATGCAACATGATCAATAATAAAGTGAAGTAGCCAAAAGAATTCAAAATTTGGAGAAAACTATTTCTTTATTTGAATAGTGGTTTCACCACTCATTATTTAGGCTTTCTGAGCCCCAGGTTCTTTAAAGACAATGTGGTAGGATTACACCCTTACCGGGAAGGATTGCTCGAGCTTTGATGACATCATATTTGTAAATATCTGGTGCATAGTAGATGATCCATATGTATAACCTCTCTTCTCAAAAAAATCGTAATCAGTTTCAGAAGAGTCTTCAGCTCTTCTGGAATGGATATGTGGTGTTGGACATCCACTAGTTGGGTGTTAGGTGACTATGTGTTATATACAACAGTATATATTGTCTCTGCTTATTGATCCCAACATAATTTTTTTCAAGGTTGAAGGACAATCTTTTACTTATAGTATAGCATATGCTTCACCATTTTACAGTCTTAGATCAACAGCTATGATCTTGGCTTTTATCTTTATGGTTGGGGAGGCACAGCCCATATTCTCTCTTTTTTTTTAGTTTAGCCTCTGATTTCTGTATTAGAGAGAGCACTTGGCCCTCGATGAACACCTCTGGCTAACCTGGTAGGGTAACTTGGACAAATCACTGAGGAGCCACCTTGGTGCAAAGCAATCACTTCTCAAACATGTGTGTGGGTCAGAATCATCTAGAAGTCTCAGTGAAGTACAGACTATTGGGATCCACCCCAGAGTTTCTGATTCAGTGCATCTGGGTGGAGCCTGATAATTTGCATTTCTAAGAAGCTCCCAGGGATGCTGAGGCTGTGGGTCCAGGGCCTCTGTCGTGAGAACTGCTGGTGTAGGAAGAGCAGCCCTGGAGCTTGGCCAAGTGAATGGACCCTTCTGAGCCTGCTTCTTCATTTATAAACTTCTACCTTATAGGTCAGAGTTACAGGTGATAGTTAAACAAGTTATGATGTGGAAAGCACTATATACTATAAAACACAGTATGCCTATTAACCGCTTAATATTCTCCATCAATTTTAACTTGCCTATAAAATGGGGATAATGATAGTAATTTTTATAAAGATTAAGTGAGATGATCTATGTAAAAGCAATTTGTGAAATATAAAGAACTATAGATTCTTGTTCTTATAACTTCCCTAAGCCTCAATTTCCTCATCCACACTATGACAGGATGGCCAGTGGGTTCATCTTGGGTGCCAGTCTTAGTCATGTGGCAGGTCATGATTGCAAATGCGAACGCATGTTAGTATTCAATACACTGCTGATGCTGCCCTGTGTCCTGTTGGCCCCTTTGGTCAAAGCTGCCTGTTGGGCCACTGTTTTCTTTGGTTGCTTCTGGCTGCAAGTAACAGAATTCCCAGCTAAAAGTCGCTTTAAGATATGGGGTTTGTTGTCTGGTCTAACAAGTGCAGAGGCAGGGTGATTTCAGGGTTGTTTAACTCAATGGCTTGATCACGTTAAGACTCTGGAATTCTCTTAGCTCTCTACTCATGGCCACAAGGTGTCTGCAGCAGTGCCAAACGTCCCATCCACACGCAACAACAATCAAAAGCAGGAAGAGATGAATCCCTAACTTGTATTCCTTTTAAAGGATACACATACTTCCTTAGAAGCCACATATTGGCCAGTGTGGTATCACATGCCCTATGACAAGAAAGATGGAATTACATGACTGGATTAGATGAGTCAATATTCAACCTCTATGGCCTCTATGGGAAGAGGCCCAAGAAACACATGGTTACCCCAATCATGCCTCTGCCAGCAAGTGAGAAAGTGGTGTGGGAATGGCCAGGGAGGAGACCAACAGTGTCTGCTGCACTCCAGTGTCTCTTTCCAGTTGGAATCATACCCTTAAGGGCTTTACTAACACATCTACTAACAACATGGTGAGATCTTCCTGTAACTGGGAGCACAGCTAGAAGGGGCCCCCGGCAGAATCTTAAAAGGCTGTTTAAGTTGATATTTGTGAACTTTTGCAAGAGAAACTGAGATCTCTAGGACAATCCAGCTCCCTGTCCTGGCGAGGCAGGGTCTAAAAGGTCAGGGGAGACCACAGCCTGGTGGACTCAGAGGCCATAGGGTTTTTCCCAGGCAAAGTGCCTGACCCTGAGGATTCACAAGTCAACACCACAGCGTTTCTCTGGTGTGTGGTGTATCCTCCTGAATCTAGCATAAGGCCAGTGCCACAGGTGCCGGACAAATACCTACGTTTTTCTTAAGAAGGAAGCTCTAACTGCCATTATTGAAGTGGTTTGGTCAGCAAGTGTGGATGGGGAGAGTGAAGAAGAAGGAGGCTTTTGTAGTGGAATAGGTTTGGGGGCATTCTAAGAAAGTCATGTCTGTGGGTTGTTCCAAACTCATTCTTCTTTCTCTGTAAGAGCTTTGCCCTTAGAGTGGCAGATCCAAGGGTTTTCTAAGGGAAGGAAAGACCCCACCAGGTGTTTTTTTATTCTAAGGAGCAGGCTCCCTGTCTGGTCTCAGGGATGGCCACCAGCTCTGAAAGGAAGCAGGGCTGGGAGGAGAGGGAATGGCCGCAGCCCCTCATGCTGCAAGTGGATGTCCTTGGCCCTGAAGACCCCTCCTCACTCCTGTTAAGTATTGTGGGAAAGCTGTGAGGTTGATACCCTTGCAGGTGTCTCTAGGGGAGGTACCTGTGGAATTGGGGAGGGATAAACACAGAAAGTGGAAGATTGTGACCAATCCCCTGTGTGTGTCCATGCTCAGTAAAAGTGATTTCCCTACACGAGTTCCCCATTGAGTCTCTTATCCAGTAGAAGAGTCAGAGAACAGCAAGGCCAAAGGGGCCTTTCTGCTCTTCTGGTTTAAAACTCTTGTTTTATTGGCAAAGACATGGAGGCCACTTGGAAACGGAGAACCCAGGGCTTTGGATGTCATTGGATGCCATTCCTTGTGATGCTCATTTTAAAAGCTTGGAAATACGGATCAGATCCATGCAGGAGAGAGATGCTGTAACTACAGGATTTCAGAGCTGAGGTTCTCAAAACTATTTCTGTGTCAAACTTGCCCGGGGCACATAAGAAGCACAGCACCTCTAGGAGGGGCCTGGGGACTTACATTGAAAAACAACAGGACCCATGAAGTCGGCCACTATTAAAAGAACATGGGTTAGTGAAAATGTGGAGAAATTGGAACCCTTGTGTACTGTTGGTGGAAATGCAAAATGGTGCAGCCACTATGGAAAACAGTATGGAAATTCCTCAAAAAATTAAACATAGGATCTGGCAACTTCACTTCTTGGTATTGTACACACAAAAAATCGCAAGCAGGATCTCAAACAGACATTTGAACCCATATTCATAGCAGCCTTATTCCCAATAGCCAAAGGTGGAAGCAACTCAAGTGTCTATTGATGGGTGGGTTGATGAACAAAATGTGATATATAGCCCCACCGGTGTGGCTCAGTGGTTGAACATTGACCTATGAACCAGGAGGTTGAGGTTCAATTCCTGGTCAGGGCACATGCCTTGATTGTGGGCTTGATCCCCAGTGGGGAGAATGGGGGGATCAGGCTGGCAGGGAAAGTGACCCCTAAACAATGTTGCTGTTCTGAGATCCTCATCACCTCAGCCTCTCAGCAATATTCCTGGCTCTGACGATGCAATGCTGTCTGCATGGCACCTTCTGCTTTTCCTCACACAGTTTGGTCCTCACCTGTCTCCCAGACCAAACTCTAAGCTCTGAGCTGCAGGGGTGGCTCTATCATGTTCTCAAGAATGAAGATGGGGCAGGGCAGCCACAGGGGTTTGAAGGAATCAGGCTTCCAGAACAAGACCAAGGGCAAGGAGGTTGGGAGGAGAAAGCCAAAGTCAAAGGTGTCCTCCGCCTGACCGGGCTGTGACAGAGGGACTGCACTCCCTTGCCCAATGGGAAATAGCCTTCGGGGTACGTCTCCAAGGATCACCACGGCCCATCATTTACAGGTGTCTCATTTCACAGTTGGAAGCGTGGAGGCCCAGGAAGTGGGAGCCGAAGGCTCAGGGTCACACGACTTCCCTTCCCGGAGGCCTTCCTTTTTGGCAGAATGTGCCCATCCGGGATGAGTTAGCCGTGATTCTCCAACCTGGCCAGGTGTCAGAATCACCTGGAGCCATGGCTCCTCCCCATTCCCCACCCGCAGAGGTTTGGATTCAGTCCTACAGTGAGTGTTTGGAAAGTCTGTGACTTCAACCAAAATCTCATGGTTTGCATATGTTTGGTGTTGAAGACTGATGTTTGCGAACCACTGATTTGGAGGAGATCTTTACAGAAATGAATGGAAGATTTCTTAGTATTTATTTATGTATTTATTTTCTCGTCCCCACAAGAACCTGAAGCATTATGAAAATCCAAGAGAGCACTGTATGGGCTCACTCAATGTTATGCCAAACAACATTAAAATAAATGATCATTAGTACAAAAATCACTCAAACTGGTTGTTAGTGTTATATAAACCAGATAATTGGCTGAGTTTTTCATCTTTAGTGCAATAACAGCAGAGTGCCAACCCAGTGAGGACCTCTGAGGGGGGCTCTGGGTGGGTCCTACCAGGTAGCCGGGTTTCAGAATTGCTGCGACAGCATCAACAGAGCTCCCCCTGGTCACCGGCTTCATGGCATCCTTAGGGCAAGTCGGTGGAATAGGCAGGGATTTTGTTTTTTATTTTATTGGTGAAAAACAGTGAAAAGGCAAAGGCCCAGAGAGGTGAACACACCAGCCAAAAGCTAGGGAGGGAAGGGCTGCTTCCGTGTCTCTGTTCAAGATGCTGTAGCCTGCCCTTGACCCAGTCCACTCTCAGTCGTCACGGAGCTGCGTATAGTTGAGAAGAGGGCTGAACCAGGCCGCGCGGTGTCTATGCACCTTCAAAGGGCAGGAGTGCGGCAGGGGTGCAGCAGGGGTAGGAGGCAGTGATGCAGGTGGCCCCACTCTGGGAGCTGCAGTTCGGAAGTCACTGGCTTCCTACAGAAACACAGACCTTCAAGGTGGGCAGGCTCGTTAGGGGCCACCATGTCTGGCTTCTTCAATTTTTTGGAGAAGAAATCAGAGTCCAGAGAAGTCCCTGAGTCCTCACTGCCCCCGTGAGGCAGCATCCGGTCACCTGGCCCCAGTCCCGAGCACTCCCTGCGATGCCGGTTGCCTGGCTCTTGAATGGAGCCCGGGACCTCCTGGAGAAGAGGGTCAGGGAGCTACAAGCTTTCCCAGAGGCAGAACTGAGCTGGCTGCTCTCAGGACACGCAGGGCCTCCTCACATCCCAAACCTGGCAGCACACCTCCTTGCTGACAGATGCTGGAAGGCTCTGCTGCCCTCCCTCACCACCACCCATTCCCTTTCTGCCCACCCCTGGCCATGTGTGCCAGGATGACACAGGCTGCACCCAGTTTTATTGCTCTGGTCTTGTCAATCAGCTCCTTGTAACATTCCAGTTGCTTCCATCCTCTGAATTGCAGGGATCTATCCGCATGTTTCTGGAACTGGATGCTTCGCCACACACCACCACCTGCCCAGGTGAGAGGTAGCTGGCAAGCCCCCAGGGGAGGAAGCAGTGTTTTTCCAGCTCCCACATTAGGTTGTTGGCAGAACCAGGATCTCCTCTTTCCTGGTGCTGGGACTGGCTTTCCTCTCCCAGGCAGGAAACACCACATTCCAGCTCTTCCCAGACTCTTTGTCATCTGGAAAAAAGAGACAGATGGGAAGACATTGTTGATGTTTTTCTAGGACATTCATATACATGCTCTCTCCTCCTTTCTGAGAAGCTAAGAATGTGTCTCTCATCACGGATCCATCCCCACGTCTTGCAGCGGCCTCCCAGCGGATTGGTCATCCTCTGGAAGAAGTCAGATGCGGAGCCATTAGAAAGGAAAGATCGAACATGAGCACCTGCTGTGTGCCAGGTGTTCTCAAACACATGCTCTCATGTAAAACTTGGGGTCATTTTAATTTTCTTTTTCAGACGAGCAAACGGAGGCTTGGGAGCCTAGTTAATTCCCAAATTATGTAACTAGTAAGTGGGGAGAACACCCAAAATTTGACTTCACCTGGGCAGCTCCCAGCTTCATTGTGCCTTGATGAAAGCTCTGCATTAAAAAAAAGAAAAAAGAAAGGAGGAAGAAAGAAAAAGAACCTCCCTGACTTTCCTCTTTAAGACTATTTTTTTTTTAGAAATTGGTAAGTTTTGCTAGAGCATAAGTCCTCTGGCTTATGCTGCCTAACAGCACTCTGCTTGCTTTTTAGCTTTCACTTGAGCTAGCTGGTTCAGGAGGCCCCGGTGCAGACAATTCCGAGTGACCCCAATGCACCTGCACTGCCTGGCGGTACTTCTCAGTCTGCTGGAAGAATAAAAACCACACCGTTCTGACATTTAAAAAAATTATTGATTGATTGATTTTAGAGAGAAAGAAGGAGCGGGGTGGGGGGGGGGAACTTCTATTCTTTGTTCTATCCACCCATGCATTCATTCTGAGGTAATTTTTGTATAAGATTGTATAAGTTGAGGTAGAGGTTAAATTTTTTTTTTTGACTATGGCTCTCTGATTGTTCCAGCACCATTTGTTGAGAAAGCTACCCTTTCTCATTTTGCATCTTTGTCAAAAATCAGTTGAACATATTTCTATGGGTCTATTTTTGGGTTTTCTATTCTGTTTCATTCATCTATGTGTCTATGCCTGCAACAATAACTTTTGGGGCTTCTAAAAGAAAATTATTTTTACCACTTAAAGTAATATTACATTATAAAATATTAAATATACACCCAAAAGTTTTTTTGAATTATCTCATAGGTGCCATCATCTAAAAACAGAATTATAAATATTTTGGAGTGTTTTTTCCATGTTAAATTTTTAAAAATATATTTTATTGATATTTTTTTACAGAGAGGAAGGGAGAGGGATAGAGAGTTAGAAACATCGATGAGAGAGAAACATCGATCAGCTGCCTCCTGCACACCCCCTACTGGGGATGTGCCCGCAACCAAGGTACATGCCCTTGACCGGAATCGAACCTGGGACCCTTCAGTCTGCAGGCCGACTCTCTATCCACTGAGCCAAACCGGTTAAGGCCATGCATATTTTTTTGAGGAAGGGAGAGGGATAGAGAGTTAGAAACATCGATGAGAGAGAAACATCGATCAGCTGCCTCCTGCACACCCCCTACTGGGGATGTGCCCGCAACCAAGGTACATGCCCTTGACCGGAATCGAACCTGGGACCCTTCAGTCTGCAGGCCGACGCTCTATCCACTGAGCCAAACCGGTTAGGGCCATGCATATTTTTTAAAAAATGTGTATTTTTATTTTGTTGTTCTCATGTTTATAATATGTATTAGTGTGGATAGGCTAGGTAATGCTGCAGAGACAAACCTCAGTGGCTTAACCCAACAGAAAACTATTTCTCAATTACACAGGATCATTGTCAATCCATTTATCTCTCTGGGGCTATTGTCCTATACATGGTGACTCGGGGACCCAAACTGCTTTAATTGGCTCTGCTGTCCCAACTCGAGGTCTCCACATTCACTACCTCAGCATAGTAATGGCACGTGTCATGTCTGTTCACATTTCATTGGCAAAAGCTGGCCACCAGGGCGCCCTGACTGCAGGGGACAGGAAGTGTGCTCATACACTAGGAAGGAGGAATATAACACAGGATTTGGCGAGCCAGGGCATTGCATTGGCTGCATATTGCATGAAAACAGTTGTATGTTATTTTATAGGTTAACGTTATAACAATCTCTTTCCTACTTACAAATTCTTCAAAACATGTTTAGAATGATTTACGGCCCAGAAAAATAAATCTTGGTATTTGATGAAATACATCCTTTGTTACCTGGGAAGTTGACTTATGTAAATGGCTCATTCTCCAACTATCTGAGCTATATGAGGCCTCACTGTCAGAACAGTATCATTGCTAAGACAGAAATGACAGAGGTAAGCATTTGTATTGTGCATCTTTCCTTCCTGGGCCAGTCTAAGGCTCCTGTCAACCCCACTCTAAAATCTTCCAGTTTTCATCCCTATGACCGGTGTCATTTCGTGGTAGCTTTATTTACTTGTTTGTTTTAAATAAAAACAAGTAAAGTAAAACCAGAAGACAAGTAAACAAAACACCCAGACCATTTAGCACCCTGTAATAAATACATCCCATGCAACATTCTGCCAACACCATGTCCGAAAAGGAAGAAAATGTCACAGGGCCTTTGCTCATGCTGTTCCTTCTACTTGAAATGCTTTTCGTACTGTCTTCACCAAGTTAAATGCCATGCATCCTTTGGATTTGTTGAATGGGGATACCTTGACACACTGGTACTCTGAGTATAGTTGATCCAAGCCTTCCTTGGGGTCACGAAATAGAAATGCTCATGATAAGATGCTCAAATAGCAGGGCTTATTAAACAAATTGAAAATATCGGTGGGAAGCAAAGGGAAAGAGGTGTGACAGGTTAACACAACTGTATTACCTGAATCTTAGGTTACACAATGTCCATTCTCTCTCTCTCTCTCTCTCTCTCTCTCTCTCTCTCCCCTCCCCCTCCCTCCCTCCCTCCCTTCCTCCTCCTTGTATTACCTTTCCTGCTGATGATGGGGTTGCAAAGACCAGAGCTGAGGGTGAGCAAATATAACACTCAGCAGACATAATGTGTGCTTTCTCTGTGAGCACAGGTGAGAACAGCTGGCCCCCAGCTGCCCAGCGGTAGCTCCTCCCATTAATCGAGCAGCTGATGGATTTATCTGTGTCCTTCTATCTGGTGAGCCCCCTTATTTATTCTTAGCTCTGGTCCCAATAATGCCAACCCTCAAACAATCTGAGTAGAAATTTTAATCTAATTTTGTAAGAAAAAAAATTCAAAGGAATGGATTATTGCAATTCTTTAACTTTTTTTCCTGTTTGATTCACTCAAATTTCTGTTTAAGTCTCCAGCATCCATGGAGAGTTCCTTCCTACTTCATTCTTCCCAAATGCCTGTGGATAAATGGAAGTGTGTTTGCATGTGTGTTTAATTTGCATAGGCAAGGTTAGCCCATACTTTTGTGTTCACATATTAAACACACATTAAGACATACCTGAAACTAACAAAATATTGCAAAGCTGGTGTTTGCCAATTGTTTTTTCCTGTCACGGATTTAGGACATGTTCCCTGGGTCTGGGTCTGTACCTCTTAAGCTGCTCTGGCCTCTCAGGCCATCAGCTCCAGGAGTGGGTGCCATTGCCACTCTGCGGAGGGCACCGGCCTGGGGCTGCAGACGGGAGGGTGGGGCCATCCCAAGAACGACTTCCTTATCAGGAGGATACAGAGTCTTGAAAATCCCCCCACCCCCGGAGCTTGTGTTTCCTTTTGGATCTCTGAGCATCTTTTGATCTTGAAACTAATCCATTTTTCCTCTCTCTCTTCCTATTTCCCCCTCTCTTTCCCCTCCTGTCTCAACCAATTTAGGGAAATAAGAGCCTACTTGAGAGATAAGTTCCAACAAGTTCCAGCCACATTAACTCTTTCTTGCAGGAAATCTCAGCGGAGAGGTAATTAACCAGAGCATCTAGCATGTATCAAGTAGGTTGTCCAATGACAGAGGATGTTCTTTTGACTCTACTTTTTATTGATATGTTTATTCCTCTATTTATTGCCAAAAAGACCTAGAAGAGTCTTCTGGTCCTCACATAACATCTCACACTGTAAATGCTCATTAAATTTATCATCTAATTGCCTTGATGATGAATTGTATTAGATAAACAGTGTTTTAGATAAATAGCTCTACTCGGGGGCAAGAGGACCTGTCACTCAGCAGGTTCTGTGACAAGCTGGAGGGCTGGGGAACATGAAGCTGATGCCCCTGAGTGTGCAAGTCTTGAGTTTGGGTCTAGAAACCTGACCCAGAAGGTTCTACTCTGTGGGCCCTGAGCAGGCCTTTCTCCTCTCTGGCCTCATGATCATGGGCACTAAAATGCTCGACCTGTCTGTCTCCTTTACAAGGTTGCTATGGGATCAGCTGAGAGGGGTGCAAAGAGCTTCCCCAAACAGGGCCTTTGTCATGGCCTCAGGTCCTGCGGCTGGGCCGGCTTGGGAGCTGGCTCAGGCTGACAGACTGACCTTTGCCCTGTTCGCTCTTGCTCTTCTGGGCACCTGGCAGCTTCCCGAGGGGCATCTGTGCCCAGACAGCCTCAATGACAGCGAGGTTGGGTTGGTTCCGACAGGCTATGGCATCAGGCCGTGCTCTGAATTACCTAATCCCAGCTAAGAGCATTTCTGATTGCTTGACCGCTGACCTCCCGCAGCTGGATTATCAGATGTGGCTTTGGGGAATAGGCTTGTTTATAATGCCAGAGACAAAGGGAGGAAACGCAGAGCAGTTAAAACAACAGTCCTTCCTGTTGCCCCAGCGCCTTTCATCCAAGGAGGTCATTATGAAGCAGGCTCCAGGGGCTGGCGGGCCCTGAGATGCCTCAAGGGGGAAGGGGAAGGGGAAGAGGAAGGCACTGAGGGCAGGAAGGTGCAGGTACTGCCACCACAACCCTACAGGGCAGGTGGTGATGTCTCTGTGCAGGAGTGGTGACTGGGCTTAGACAGAGACATTCATGAGTTCAATTCATTTAAGCTCCTAAAGAGTAGCACTGGGGCTTTGAGGGGGACTGGCTTGAATTCTCTTTGCCTCATGGGCAAAGCAAGCATTAACCCATCCCACATACCCCCAGTACCTCTCTCTAATGCCTAGACATGAGGGTCCCTGGAGTCTTCGTTACCGACTCAGAAAGGGTGAACATTGGAAGGACCCATAAGCATCACTGAGTTAAATAACTCATTTTACAGACGAGGAAACTGAGGCCCAGAGAAGTAAAGCAACCTCTTTGCCTCATGGGCAAAGCAAGCATTAACCCATCCCACATACCCCCAGTACCTCTCTCTAATGCCTAGACATGAGGGTCCCTGGAGTCTTCGTTACCGACTCAGAAAGGGTGAACATTGGAAGGACCCATAAGCATCACTGAGTTAAATAACTCATTTTACAGATGAGGAAACTGAGGCCCAGAGAGGTAAAGCAAGTCATCCACACTCACACAGCACTCCACACCTCACCTGGCAGAAGGCAGGTCATCCACAGAGAGCTGCTGAGTAAACAATGGGATTAGTGGCAGGGCCAGGTCACCATCTCCCAGTCTAGTCTCTTGGCCTATGTCAGCCTCTTTGGTGGGGATGGTTTTGTCCACAGGTCAACGGGGGCTCTCCTGGTGCCTGCTGCCTTTAAGCATTCCGCCTACTGTCTTCCAGCAAATCTTGAGTCCCCACTATTCATGTTTTTAAAGTAACTAACATTAATTTTGAAGTACAGTAGTTGCAAACCTACTGAAAAGTTGTAAGAACAGAGCAAAGAAGGTCCACCCCCTCCATCATCTCTGCACCCCCCCACCCCCCCAGCACCTGCTTCCTTGACCAGCAGCTCTGTGCAGGGAGGGGAAGGGGAGGGAAGTGGAGGGGATGGGGTGCTATCAGAGTTGTTTAAATCAAAAGGTTTTCCCTTTCTCTGTTTCATAGTTGCCTGGAGAGTAAAACATTAGAGAACTGTGTCCTGAGAAGTCTTCTTTCTTGTAAATGCCCAGGACCTAGTAGGTATTCAGTAGGTAATAGTGGGATGAATTGGCCTCATACACAATTGTGGGTGTATGCATTCCTAGGGCCTGGGTGGATGCATTCCTGAGGGAGATGAGCCTCAAGCCTGTATTTGGGTAGCAGGGTGAATTTGGGAGCCTGGTCAGGCCTTCAGCCACCCTTCCTCACAGGCAAACTTGTGTGGACACAAGTTTATGAGCTATGGTTCCTTAAGATACCTAAGAGGGAACAGGAGGAATAAGAAGCATTGGGTCTCTAGGGCTGGGTTGGGATGGCAATGCATGGGAGGGTGAAAAAGCCCAGAGGTTAACTTGGGAGGTGGCTGGATATGTAGAAGGTGATCCTCTTGGAGGAGGTAATGGGATCACAGGCACTGAAGCTCAAAGGTCACTTGGAAATCACCTGGGCCTTCATCTCCTTCCCACATCTTCCCCAGTGAGATGAAGTGACTTCCTCATGGCAGAATCAGGATGAAGAGCTAGTCTTCTGACTCCCAAGCTTTTGCTTGTCCCCACCTCACCCCTAGTTCAAGCGTTCTGTGCATTTATTATTATTGGCCATGTAAATGTAGCAAAGAGGAGACAAAAAAGTTCACAAACAGTGCACACTTTCACCTAGTTTTGGCAGGAAAAAAGTGGCCAAGAAGGCTCAACACTACCTAGGGCCTGGGTGGATGCATTCCTGAGGGAGGTGGGCTCCTAATTCCAGGTGAGGAGGGTCCCAAGGAGACTGGAGGCTGTGCTTATTGAGGAGGAGAAATCCAAGTTGGGGTTAGTGGGCTCATTCCAGGTGGAAGAACCATAATGCCTAGAGGTGGGTTTGCTCTGCCCACAGATGGGGTGGGGCTGCAGTAATGCTGGAGCAACTATGCCTATAGGTCTATTCCTGTTGGATGTCCACTAAACCCTTGGATGGCCTCCTGATCCAGCAAGAGCCCAGGGACTTGGTACTATTTTGCCAACTTCTCTGCCAAACCTAGGGCCTCCTTCAGCTCTAGCAAGTGGTACTTGAGCAATGCCAGTAACTTTGGGGTGGCCCTGGACAGTCATGGAAACAAAGAAACAACACCATACCCACACCCACTTTCTTTTTTTTTCCACACTCACTTTCTATACTCTGACAGTCTTGCTTTCTTTGATTTGATCTTCAACTAGTCACTATCCCAGAGAATCAGTTCATATGCTTGCAGGAGCCTCAAAGTTGCCAGGCTGTCCTGTAGGATGCATCTTGTCCTGTGGTCCATATGCTGAGCAGCTTGCTGCTCTTGCCCACAGCCATGGATCCTGGGAGAGCATCTATTCTGAACTGTTTGCAGAGAAGAGGGGGTAGACATGTGGTTGAGCTTATGTAGCAGGTGAGTGAATGGGCTTGTGTCAGAGAGGAGCCAAGGGTACCTTCTCCCCTTAGCAGGTGCCTTCATCACTTTTTTTTTTGCTCAGACAGCTGTGGTGTGGTCCAGCTTGACCCTCTGAGCTCTGTCTGCTCTGCTTTAGGAGCCTCAAGCCTGTATTAGGATCCTCAAGCCTGTATTTGGGAAGCAGGGTGAATTTGGGAGCCTGGTCAGGCCTTCAGCCACCCTTCCTCACAGGCAAAGAGAGAGGGTAGGGTTTTCAGTCATGAAACTTGGGTTGTTTTCAGACCTGTTAATCAGTTTTTTTCACCTAAAAAAATGTAGAGTGGGTAGAGAGGGATATTAGTTATTATAGCTCTCATGGGACTATGTTGGGATTCCATAAAATAATATGAAAATGTCTCATAGCAGTGACCCACCATGAATTACTGGTTACTACATGACTTGATATAGATCTGGAGAATTTGGGGGACAACTTGGGTCACAGACTGCAAGTTGGGGCCCCACCTCGTGTTCTGGGGTTGCCATCAGATTCAAGAAGGATAAAAGATAATTTTTACTTCTCTCCCAGGACTGAGGGAAATTCTGGTTAGGCTTTTGACTCTCCAGTGCCTCCCCAGGGCCTGGCACACAGTAGGGTCATGGAGAGTGTTTATGGAGCTGGCATGCACTTAACGTTTCAGGGCTGTTCCTGGTGCCCCTGCTCAGGGTTTTCTTTGGCTGGAAGCAGATCTCATTCCTCACAGGCAAAGAGAGAGGGTAGGGTTTTCAGTCATGAAACTTGGGTTGTTTTCAGACCTGTTAATCAGTTTTTTTCACCTAAAAAAATGTAGAGTGGGTAGAGAGGGATATTAGTTATTATAGCTCTCATGGGACTATGTTGGGATTCCATAAAATAATATGAAAATGTCTCATAGCAGTGACCCACCATGAATTACTGGTTACTACATGACCTGATATAGGTCTGGAGAATTTGGGGGGCAACTTGGGTCACAGACTGCAGGTTGGGGCCCCACCTCATGTTCTGGGGTTGCCATCAGATTCAAGAAGGATAAAAAATAATTTTTATTTCTCTCCCAGGACTGTGGGCAATTCTGGTTAGGCTTTTGACTCTCCAGTGCCACCCCAGGGCCTGGCACACAGTAGGGTCATGGAGAGTGTTTATGGAGCTGGCATGCACTTAACGTTTCAGGGCTGTTCCTGGTGCCCCTGCTCAGGGTTTTCTTTGGCTGGAAGCAGATCTCATTTGGGGTGTTTGGCTTGTTCAATCTCTGTCTGCCTCTCCAGATCTATTCTTAGTCCTTTGACTTAGGAGTTTAACTGCTATGGATTGCCTCACGGTCTCCCTTGCCCTCTGGCTTCTCAATGGGCAGCACCAGCTGGAGGTCAGAGGGCAAGAGGATAGAGAGGTCGGGGTATGTATTTGTTTCTCCATTCCCTGCCCGGCCATAACTTTGGCAATGTCTGCAGTCCTCTACTCAAGGTCATTGGATGGCTGTTCTGTAGCTGCAGCTTTCACTGGTCCAGCAATGCTGTTTCCTCTCCTGCCCCTTCAGGCCCAGGGGCAGTAGCAGCTTCCCACTGCTGCTGTTTTCTAGGCACATCACCCTTCCTTGTTGGACACAGAATGTTGGACATTGGATGGCTGTTCTGTAGCTGCAGCTTTCACTGGTCCAGCAATGCTGTTTCCTCTCCTGCCCCTTCAGGCCCAGGGGCAGTAGCAGCTTCCCACTGCTGCTGTCTTCTAGGCACATCACCCCATTCTACCCATGTTTCTTCTTTAAACTTCAATTAACCTTTTGGCTATGTCCTGTGTTTCCCACGAGCACCCTGACTGACAGGTGGGTGCCATTAGATGCTGACCCTCACTCTCAGAGTGACTCCTGGGGTTCAGTGGCTCCAGGCCCTGAGCTTCTGTGGGGTGGGGGGAGTCTATCCCAGCATAGAGAAGTGAGGGCAGTGGCTGAGGTACCACTCATTATATTACCACAGTCTCAGTCTAAGGAGGGGTGAGTAGAAACTGATGATTGATAGATGGGCTGAGTCATCTCAGAGGACAGGTAGGTCGTGTTTGGCTCCAAATAGTGTTAGACCATCAAAGGGTCCTCAAATGCTTTTAAATCCTAACATTGACCTCATTGACCCTATATCAGGTCAATCTCAGACTAAGAATCATATGGCCATTACTTCCAATGACTGTTCATTCATTTACTCATTCAGGCATTCAACAAACATTCCCTGAGCACCTACTATGTGCTGTGCACTGTGCTATGTCCTGAGGACTCCAAAATAAATGGCCTAACTCTATCCTCGTATAGCAGGAGAAATAAGCTGTGTATGCCCATGACAATTATACAGTCAATTTAAGAATGAAAGAAAGAGAGAAAGTACTACAAGAGTTCAGGGGAGAAAGGAAATCAGGATCAGATAGAGATTCCCCTCCCCTGAATTTTGAATGGACATAACCACATAAATCAATAAATTGGATTGTATAGCCAAGAGCTGATTGTATAACCAAGAGCTATTAATTAAACCAAAAGGGAGACCTAATCTTTATTGCTATCTTACTATGTCCCAGGAACTTCATAACCATCATCTCAAACCTCTTGGTAAACACTCATCTCCCCACTGTGCCCAGCAAGCTCCAGATTGCAGGTATGTCTCTCACCTGTCTAGTCCACATCCACATATTACAAACTGCTTCCACCCATTTCCCAGAGGAGAAAAGGCTGAATAGAATGTTCTGTCTCCAGCCCAATGAAGGGTCATAGAGTACAGTACTAGCCAGTTGTAACTAAACCTAAAGAGGGAAAACAGGGCTTTCCTGCCATGGTTGCACCCTGTGGCTGCCCCAGGTTATTTAACAGCATTGGTCAGAACCACGGTGTGATGGTTAATGTCGTGTGTCCATTGGACTGGGCTAAAGGATGCCCAGGTAGCTAGTGATACATTATTTCTGGTGTGTCTGTGAGTGTCTTTTCTGAGATTAGCATTTGAATCAGTTAACTAAGTAAATAAAAAAAATTGCTTTCACCAATGTGGGTGGGCATCATCCAGTCAATTAAAGGCCCCGATAGAACAAAAAGATAGAGGATGGGAAAATTCTCCATCTTCTTCTGTCCTGGTTCTTGGGCTTTTAGAATCAAGTAGGACCTACATCAGCTTCCCTGGTTCCAAGACTTTTGGACTTTGAGCTGAATTATACCCCTGCTCTCCTGGGCCCCCAGTTTACAGATCTTGGACTTTTCAGCCTCCATAATCACATGATTCAGTTCCTCATAATATCTATCTATCTATCTATCTATCTATCTATCTATCTATCTATCTATCTATCTATCATCTATCTATCTATCTAATCATATTAGTTTTGTTTTCTGGGTAACCCTGACTAACACACAGTGATAGTCTGTGAAAACAGGACCCACCCAGCCTGCCGTTCTGGTCCCATCTTTGCTCCCTTTTCTTCCACAACAGGACCTGGCCTCTGGTGGCCCCTCACAGCTCTCCCCACCACCACCACCTCCCACTGTGTGAAGCATGATGACAAAATGACAAAAACATTCTCAAGGAAACGAGCTACCCCACTCACAGAGGCCACTGCAAGTGTCAGAGATAGCAGGGTTTGGAGTTACTCATTCTACTTCCATGGAACGAGTCCAGATCTGTGCTGGCTGGTTCCCCCTTCCTGTTTTTGAATCCAGACACTTGCTGTCACTGTATGGTCCCCGCGGCAGTGCAGAATCTTTACGGGCCGCTCATCCTTGGTTTTTATTTCAGCAAGAGTGGGCTGCTTCTCTTTTGCCTTCAACCAGCCCTCATCAGCAGATCGAGGCAACCTCACTGGGGGAGAGAACATGGCATTTGCAGTCTGAAGGGCCACTAAGGCTTGAGACATTCACAACCCTGAGGCCAGGAGACAAATACCCTTTGGACCCATGCCCAGCCTCAGACTTCTCCTTTGTTCAGGGGCTTTCCCGGCCTTGCCTCTCCTTGTAGGGTAGCCGTCCTCAAGCGTGCTCCCAATCTTGGCTCCTTCCTCCTGTGAATAGAACCATTGTCCTCCCCTGTAACAGCATAGATTCATTAGGCCTGTTCAGAACTATACAAAAGATTACATATGGTATGATTTTTTTAAAATATATAGTTAAGGATTCTTTAGGCTTTGTGAACTCCTACTGAGTTGTGGTTGTATATGCATTATGTGAAGAAATGCCCTTTCCCTATTGTGTGTGTATTTTAGGTACTGTTGTCATGACAATATCCCCACTTGGGCGTTACTCTCCTTAGGCCCTCCAATCCATCCTGCTGGTTGATCTTGGGTGGTTGCCACTTTCACAACATCAAGCCCCTGCTCAGAAGTCTACCATGGCTCCTGCCTGCGGTGACTGCTTTATTTAGAACCCCATCTCTCCCAAACCATGCGATGCCATCACTCCTGAGATTAAAGTGTTCACTCCATCAAGCAATGCTCTGCTCCCAAAGTTGCCGCAGGCCTCGCCCTCCTCGGTCTATCAATGCACATCTTCCCATCCCCCAAAGTCCCACCTGGAAGTTTCAGTCAAATTCTCCAGAGGCCATGACCAGTGTCTCCTTTTAGGAACCTGTGCTGGATTTAGACTTAACATCACATGGGTTGGAATGCAATTGGCATCCAATGGAGTCTGGGTTTTCAACACTGGCTGAGAATCAGCTGGGGAGCCTTTAAAAGAAACTGAAAACCTTTGTAAATACTAAATGTTGTTTGGGCCTCAGGCCAAACCAAAGGCTCTGAATCCATGAAGGTGAAGTCTGGGTGTCAGTACTTTCTAAAGCTTTCTAGACATTAAGGGTTCAATTGTGTCCCTGTTCCCCCACCCCATCCTGCCACATTCATACATTGAAATCCTCCTCTCCAGTCCCCAGTGCCTCAGAATGTGACTGTATTTGGACGTGGAACCTTTAAAGAGGTAATTAAATTAAATAAGGTAATTTATTAAGGTGGATCCTTATCCAAAACGACTATATCTGGATAAGAAGGAGAGATTAGGACACAGACACACAGAGGGAAGACCATGTGAAGACACAGGGAGAAGATGGTCATCTACAAGCCAAGAAGGGGGGCCTCAGAGAAGCCAACCCACTGACACCTTGATCTTAGACTTCCAGCCCCCAGAACTATGAGAAAAATTCCAGTCTGTGGTATGTTTTATGGCAGCCCTAGCCAACTAATATGCCAGATGATTCCACTGCACATCCAGGGAGCAAGCCTTCTTCTAGCACCCGGATCTCCCCACCCCACCTCCCAGCTGGATCATAATCTTCCTGAGGGCAGGGGTGGAGCTATACCTTTTGATTCCTTCTGTCCATAGCTGACTATTGACCCACCGGTAACTAACAGCTTGTTATGCCGTAGGACACGGCCTCCATGCCCTTCTCTTCATGGTCCTTTACTCCTGATGCCCCATTATCCTTGGAGATGCTTTGGACTCCCCCACCCCAAAGTTTTTCTTGCTTATCATCTTGGCCAATTTTACATCATAAACAACTTGTGTCATTTTCTGTTAAAGGCCTTTTTCTGTTCCAGGGATCCTAACCTTAGTTGGCATGTTTAATATTTTCTCTTATTTTGGGTAAACACCTGACTCTTTTGACCCTCTTTATGTGGTAATCTTGGCCCACATGCCACTTCCACCAATGATTTGCCACCTGATAGGATTTTAAATGTTACTCAGTGATATCCCTGATCTCACTTACTTCCCATCTCTCTGGGGTCATCGAAGTCTCTTCCCACTGTGCATTCAGGAGAGAACCTTGCCAACGGCTCACCCACCTCCACATGCCGTAAGACCATCATGGCTAGGAGAGCCCCTCTTTTCAGAAACTGGATGGTCTTGCAAACCACTGGACTTGGGGTTTGGAACTGAACTTGGAGGTCATTTTACTTATGGGAAACTGGGGCCCAGCCAGAGGTGGGAAGTGATTGGCCCATGGTCATAGAGCCAGGCAGTGGCCAGGGCCATGTTGGAGGCTGTCTGTCTGATAATGCAGAGATCTTTTCTCTGACCCACATGGCTATCCTGCAGACGGGGATTTCCTCTCTTGGGAGACAATGTGGGCATAAAGCAAAATCAAAAGCAAAACCCTCCATTCTCCAGAAATTATTTTCCAAGCCAAACTGTATCCAGCTTTATTAGAGATACTTTTTATAAACAATCATGGTATTTCAGGCAGGACATGGGCTGGTAATCGGTAACAGTATACAACAACTTTCAAGCTCCCTTCTTTAATGAACTACCAAAATCGGAAAGCCACTATAAAACCCAATGAAATCTTCATCTGATGCTCTAAACAGGGAAAATTTAGAGTGAGAGTTAACATTTCACATTAAGCATGCTGTTTAACAACTTTTCACAAGCCGACCCTGACTTTCAGGAAATGAAATGAAAATGGCAGAATATCAATCTGTAGATCCACAACCTAAAGAAGGAACTGCTGCTCCTTTAAAGGATGCTATCTTAATGGCGACATCGGAAAGTCCAGATAGCCCATTATACTAGTAATCAATTTTTTGGGGTCCGGTCCCAATAGGTCTCTGGGCTTATGGGAGACAACGTCTATGCTTAAAGTGGAGAAGGAGAAAGGGACATAAAAACGAATTTTCGTTTCCCCACACCACAAGGTGTTTGTGCCAAAGTGCCTAATGTGTGTCAACCTCAAGGGATCCCTCCTCCTAGGAACCAAGAGGAAGTATCTCAAAACTAGAAGAGAAAGGTGTTTTTTTTCTCCATGTCAGTCCAGCTTTGGAGACCTTCTATTCGTACTATATGTTCTCCCTCCTAAAAAACAACAATGAAGTGTTCTGTGTGCTAACAACATAGCTAAAAAAAGTAAAACAAAATTCTGAATTTTTATAAAACTTGATAAAAAATAGTATTTCAAACTGTACAGACACCAGAGATACACAGTTATCAAAAATGCACACTTCACTTGGCATCTCCAGCACTGTCAGCTTTCTGTGCCTGGTCTGTTTTGGCATCTCCATTTTCCGCAGGGTTATTCCCATCCTTGCCAACATTAGCTTTCCCCTTTTTCCCTTTGGGTACCTTCTCTCCCTTCTTTGCAGGGGCCTTTTTAGGCCTCTGGGCTCTGGCTTTGGAGGAGCAGGTTTAGCTGATAACCTGGCAGATCTTCTCTGTGGTTTGTCCTTCACCCTGGCTTTATCTCCTTTAGCATCCCCTTCAGCCTTTCTCTTGGGCATGATGATGATAGTGGTGGGACGCCCAGGCTGGATGCGGGGATGCAGCAGCGCGTAGGCTTTGGTGGGTCCGAGGGGTCATTCTCACCTCTTCCTGTTCTCTAGAATTTGCCTTGAAGTTTTCTTTCCATATTCCCTTTATCGCCATCAAACTTTATATAACTTTCTCCACTTGAATGCCAGTGATGGCCCCGAGTGGTCATCGCTGACATGCTTCATCTCCCACCTCTGATCATGCCAGCTCCCCTCCCTATGCAAGCAGCGATGGCCATATACGTTCTGCAGGGGGCCGTGGCAGAAGTTGTTAGAGAAAAATGTCAGGTCAACTTTCCAAGGGGCTAAGTCAGTAAGTGCCTCTGCTTTTCTCTTTTCCTCCTACTGGAATGAGGATGAGTGGGAAAAAGAAGGGCACAGAGCTGGAAGAAAGCAAGATAGGGCTCTGGCTCCCAGCTCTCCATACTCTACTCCAAGCTTGGGCTCAAGTGAAGGAGTACCAGCAGTGGAGGAGGACTATCTAGATAAGGTGAGAGATACTCCCATAGCAAAGAGCTTTTGTCCAGCCAAGATGCATGACTGAGCTCTAAAGGAGACCTCCTTTTGGACTCTTCTGACCCCACTCCTACTCAGGACAGGGCCTCATCAAGGCATGTTTGGAGAAATCCATCAGAGGAGGTTCTGATGCTCAGCTTTCCTGAGCCACTTGGGTGCCATGGGATGTGGTCAGGACCCTGCAGGAGCTCAGAGGATGGCTGGGAAGCTGTGATCTTGGTGACTGAGGAAGCAGACCATTAGTTCCAGGCTAAATGAATCCCAGTCATTTAGCCTGGACCCATAGTAGCTATCTTGTAATGATGAGAAAACTGTAGGAAAATTAGCAGTAAGGCCAACCGGGCAGAAATATGGAAGGTGCCATATTTAATGGCATCATGGAGCTTCTGTATCAGCTCAGAGTGTCTATCTCCAGCTTTCTTTTATGTGAGAGATAAATAAACTTTTACCTGGATTGTGTTATTTTTGGAGGAGGGACTCTGTTACTTGTAGAGAAGGCAATTTCTGATACAGCAGTCATCTTGGGATCACTCTAGTTATTTAAAAGTTGTTCTCTAAGTTGAGCTGAGATCAGGCTCAGTGTCCTAGGAAAGCCCTGGTCATTGTTAACTCCCAGTTCTGCCCTCTAGGGTCACCCAAGAGAAATCTAGTCCCTTCCTTCTCTCCAGCATTGACTTACTCATCTTGATGTCTTTGCTCCAATGCTTTCAGTTGCAATTGTATGTTTGTTGGACCACAGGCCCCCTTAGTTGTTTTCTCAGCTGCTCAGGCCCATGGGCAGCCTGAGAGTGTGTGTCCTGTCTGTGCACTTCACAGAGCCTCCCAGCTACCTCCAGCCTATGGCAATTGTTGTATTCCCACTTCCCTTGGCTGTTCCCTCCATGCACTAGCCCATGGTTGGGCAAGAGAAAGCTTTCTGCCCTGGGGTTATCCTGTCCCCATTTATTACTATCTTACTCTTTGTGCACTGTACTCTTCACCTTATTCTTACCACTGCATGATCTCACGAGCATCATTTATTCAGCAGTAGGGACAGACCCAGAAGCACTTACTGCATACAAGGAGTAAGACATCCCACTTTGCACATTCCACATTGCATTTTAAGCCCTGTAAATCTAGGCCATCTCATTAGCCTACTTCCCTTGTTGATAAGGTATCTAGAGAATATTAGCAAAGTGTGTGTGTGTGTGTGTGTCGGGGGGAGGGTGTTGGAGTGGGGAAGACAGGAAGATACTCTAATGCTGGTTTTGTTTTGTTTTTAAACAGGGTTTCCAAGGATTTTAGTTCCTCTGTCAATCTCAGGGTTCTTCCAGTCTTAAGTCTCTTTTCCTGAGTTGTAATGGATGTGCCCTTCCTTTATCACCACAAAGAAAGGGAACCATTTTTGGAAAACTTTTCCCAGTAGTTATAGGTTGAACTAGAGAGAGAGTCTATATTCACAAACAGGATCTTTTTTCTTCTTCCAAAGCCACACCATCAGCATAGACTGGTCAGCCCAGAGCTCCATGGTCTTTTTCTCTGTTGTCCCTTCTCTTAGTTTCCTAATCTCCAACGACTACATCAAAGGTTCTTTTATGTGTTCATGTTGAAAGTTCTAGTCTCTTGGAAAATTTCTATTACACAACACAGTGTTATCAACTATCATCACCATGTTTTACATTAGATCCTCAGTCTTAGATAAAAGGTTCTTAACCTGGGCCTTGTGGATCTCTGGAGTAGGGGGCTCCTATGGGTGGGTTTCAGAAGCCCATGAAATTGTATGCAATACTTTGTGCATATGGGAATGTGCTCATTTTTCTGGATGGGGGCGTTCTTCATGGTTTCACAATTGTGAAAAAGGAGGGTTTTACCTGGAAAATTTTAAGAACAAATGCCTTTGATCTTTTCTCAAGAGGTCTTCCAGATTCAAAGGTAGTCATTATAGCACAGCCTCATGTGCTATCTTTTCCTACAAACTCCTAGTGTAACCTCAGCAGCCCTTTCGTTTAGCACCTTTGGTTTATGATTAAAGTAACTGGAATGCAGAGAAGTCAAGTACATTGCCCACAGTCATAAGCTAGTTGCTGGCAGAGCCAAGGTGGCTGAGCCAGGGACAGTCATGTACCAAAGTAGTTCTGTTTTCTCCTCTGGATTATAAATTCCATGGAGCATGAGCCCATCTCTCTACATTGGGCCTCATTCTCTGTGTCTCACCAAATGTCTGTCACATAATAGGCATCAATGTTTGTGACGAGGTTGCTTTATACCAATTAATCAAAAGTCATACTCTCATTAGACCCTCTTTCCTCTCCCTCTGTTTACACTGTTCCTGAATCCACCACTCAGAACCTTAAGCCCAGGGAGTGCCCGGTCTGCCGTGTGGAGCCAGCGTGGTGTTTCCCTCACCCCCCACCCCTTCCGCACCCAGCTTTGGGAAGTCTTCATCCACCAAATTGCCTTTCTTAAAGGACAATTCATCCCACTGCCTCATTTTTTATTTTTCTATTATTTTTACTTACATTTTTATTGTGGTAAAATATTAAAAACATAAAATTAACCATTTTTAAGTGCACAGCTCGGTGGCATTAAGTGCATTCACATTGCTGTGCAACCAGCACCACCATCCATCTTCAGAACTTTATCTTCCCAAAGTGAAACTCTGTACCCATTAAACACTAACTCCCCGTTCTTCCAACCATTGGCCTTCACCATTCTACTTTCTGTCTCTATGAATTTGACTACTGAGGTACCTCACATAAGTGGAATCATACGGTATTTGTCCCTTTGTGTATGGATTATTTCACTGCGAATAATGTCTTTAAGATTTGTCTATTGTAGCATTGTCACAATTCCCTTCCTTTCTAAGGCTGAATAATATTCATCATATGAATGTACCACATTTGGTGTCTCCATTCGTCAATGGATACTAAGGTTGCCCCTACCCTTTGGCTATTGTCAATAATGCTTCTATGAATATAGGGGTGCAAATATCTGTTCAAGATCCTACTTTCAATTCTTCTGGGTGTGTATCCAGAAGTGGAATTGCTGGATCACATGGTAATTCTATATCTAATTTTTGAGGAGTTGTTATACTATTCTCCATAGCAGCTGCACCATTTTATATTCCCACAAGCCAAATTTCCATATCCTTGTCAATATTTGCGGCTTTCTGTTTGTTTTTGTTCTTAAAATACTCACCCGAGGATATGTTTTTATTGATTTTAGGCAGAGAGAGGCCTGGAGAGAGAGAGAGAGTAAAATCATTGATCAGTTACCTCCCATACATGCCCTGACTGAGGATCGAACCTGCAACCTAGGTATGTGCCCTGTCTGGGAATCAAACCCACAATGTTTTGGTGTACAGGACAACATTCCAACCACCTGAGCCACGTGGCCAGGGCTGTTTTTTTGTTTTGTTTTGTTTTTGGTGGTTTTTTTTAGGGGGGGGGTTCTTCTAATAATAGCTATCCTGATGGGTGTAAAGTGCTATCTTATGGTCCCCTCCTCTTTCCTAGGAGTCACACTTACCGTTTGATCATCATGACATGACTATCAGGTTGCAAACTTGCCTCAGCGCCGTGGCTTTATCATGGATATGTGTACAGCCTGTGCTTGGCTCTTGGTCATACGGCATTCCACTGACTTTAACACACATGTTTTCTCCCCATGTTTTAATATCTCTGAAGTCAGGATGCTCCTAGCTATAAATAACGTGTCCTTATCTTAGTTTGCCACCATTTTTTCTTTCTTCTTGGCACATAAAATAGTGTTGCTCTTTGGCAAATTGGAGACACTAAAAGGCGGTGCTGGAAATGGTCTAGACCTCATATTGCCTATGTAGACCCGGGTGGCAGTGGAGGACCCTGTGAAGGGCTCAGCGCTGCTAAATAACAGCGCCACTAAAAGGCGGTGCTGGAAATGGTCTAGACCTCATACTGCCTATGCAGACCCGGGTGGCAGTGGAGAACCCTGTGAAGGGCCCAGCAGCTGCTAAATAACAGCAGTCCTGGTGCTCTCTGAAGGCTGCATGTCATAAGCATTTTCTTCTGGGGACATGTACTATTCACGTCATGGTAGCTGTCCACGTGTAATATCAATCACCCTTCACAGTTCCAGCCACGACACTCCCCCCTCCTTCCAGCCACGACACTCCCCCCTCCTTCCGACACTCCCCACTCCCTCTTAGGTTTAGCCTTAGTGTCATTGCCTTATAGTTTTCTTCTGCCCCGCCCAGGCTCCACCCCGCCTGCAGACTTCTCTCACCATATTTCTTCTTTTCCTGAACCCATCGCTCTTGCTGCCTGCTCCTGCCTCCAGCCCCTCACCCTGGCCTCACTCACTTCCAGGGCTGATGACAAAGCTATTTCCTCCCCTGCAGGCCCACCCTGCTCAATTCCTCCCACTGCCCCTGTCACCTTTTGGAGCATTTCCTGTGACTTCTATTTTTTCCTCCTTTTGCCCCTTAGTCTGTTTTTCTCTGCTTCCCTCCCCCACCCACAAACAGCTGGGATGCCTTCTCGGCTTTCTCGCCCTGCTTCCTCCTGAAATCCCCTGGCAGCCCTCTCTCATCCTTTGCTGACCTACATCAGTCCCACGATGCTCTGACTGTGCTGTGGCCCCTGGAGTTTGCTGGGAACCCCTTTAGCACCAACGATTCACGCCCCCCCAGTCCCCACCCCCAGTCTTAGTGCTCACCTATTCCCTGAGCTCCTGCGTGGTCTAGTCCATACTTCCTGGCACCCAGGTAACTCGGGGAAGCTGAACATAGAGCCTCCTCTAACCCACTCTGCCCAGCACACCTGGATGAGGCCCTATCCCAAGTGGAAGTGGGGAATCCAAAAGGAGGTCTCCTTTAGAGCTCAGTCATGGGGTGGCTGAACAAAAGCTTTCTGCTGTGGGAGTGTCTCCCACTTTATCTGGTGGTGGGACTTTTCCCCACCACCATGGGTATTTCCCCACCAGACCCTAAGCTGGGAAGGGAGAGTGGAGAGCTGGGAACCAGACCCTCTTTGCTGTCCTCCAGCTCCAACCCCTTCTTCTCGTTGCCCCTTCTCCCTGACTCCTTGCACTCAGGAGTCAGGCTTCTCACCTTCATAGCCTTCTCTTACTATCCTCATTCCCGCTGAGTGTTAATGGGGGAAGGGCTGTCTCCCATCTACGGTGAATGGGGATCTTGACCCCGTGGCCCACCTGGTTCATGATATGGCAAAGAGGCGCTAAATGGACGCAGGGCACCCTCTCTCTGGGCCAGGCCTGCTATCTAGCCTACGTAGCTTGTCTTGTTAAAGAGGTCAGGTCCTTTCCTGCTCCTGCTTAGGGAGAGGAGCCTCATGGTTTTATTTTGTTGTTAATCCTCACCCCAAGACCTCACCCAAAGAGTGGAAGGGGGGAGGGAGGGAGGGAGGGAGAGAGAGATAGAAACATTGATGTGAAAGTGACACATCTATCAGTTGCCTCCTGCATGCGCCCCGAACAGGTCCTGGAATCAAACTTGCAACCCAGATACATGCCCTTGGCCAGGAATTGAACAGGTGACCCTTTTGTGTGAGGGCCAACGTTCTAAGCACTGAGAAACACTGGCCAGGGTTGAACCTCCTCATGATTTTGAAAGGAGAAAAAGCCTTCTAAGCACTGAGAAACACTGGCCAGGGTTGAACCTCATGATTTTGAAAGGAGAAAAAGCACTGAGGGAAAAACCGATCCATGCGGCTTCATGTATCAGCTGACCGGAGGGCCTGTGTTATGTTCTCTCCTCCCCCTACCCTCACTGGCATCTAGGAATCGGACAGTTGTCCCCTATGGGGACACAGTGGGAGGATTTGTCAGGGGCTTCAGAGCTGCATCCCCTCTCCCCTCTTTTGCCCCCAGGGGCCTTCCTGACTCAGAAATGCAGCTTCAGAATCTGGGAAAGGCAGGGCACTCCCTGGGGCTGCCCCCTCGCCTTGTGTTCTTTTCTGTTTCTACTCAAATCCATTAAGCTAAGGAGAGAGTTG
The DNA here is from genome assembly GCF_000412655.1 of Myotis brandtii. Classification (NCBI taxonomy): domain Eukaryota; kingdom Metazoa; phylum Chordata; class Mammalia; order Chiroptera; family Vespertilionidae; genus Myotis; species Myotis brandtii. Next base: position 100,024 of record NW_005354519.1, on the reverse strand, counting down.
TTGGCTCCCATAACTGAAGAGCCCAGCTTTCCAGTTTGGGTTCTGCTCTCTAGTCTCACTGCACCCAGGCGCTCAGCCAGGTCAGCAGACTCGGTTTCCTATTCTTCGTGTGGCATCTTTTTCTGGGTCCATGAGGCAACCCCTGGGGGGGTCTTGATCCTGTGGCCCACCTGGAGGTCCAAAAGGAGGTCACCTTTAGAGCTCAGTCATGGGGGTGGCTGAACAAAAACCTGCCTGCAGGGCCAGTGCCCCAAAGAGGCCACCCGATCCTAGGAACTGCCCGGGGCATGCAGACAGTTAGTTGGGGCAGGAGGTGGGGGGCAGTGGGGTCTTGGCTGGCGGGCTTTTCAGGGCTAACACTGGAGCAGTCCTGGGTACACGGGGGCAATTGTCAGCTTGACCTGTAACGACACCTGCCTTTTGTTTCTCCTTTGTTTCGCCATCCTCTGTTATCAGCCTCCTCCTTCAGTGAACTGTTCTTGGATCAAATGTAGGGACCTCCTGAGTTTGCTTTTGTCAGTTATTAGCCTTGCAGATGGCAGGGGACCAGGGCTTTGGGTTCTGCTGTTGAGGCACCTGGGGCCAGAGCTGACCTTGTAGTGTCTGTGCTGCTTCATCCTCCCTGGGGCGCTCACCACACCCTAACAACTCCGAGGGGGATGCACTCACCTGCAGTGTGCCTGCTCCTGCATAGAGTGGCTCTTCCCACCGCTCCCTCACCCCTGCCTCCCAAACTGCTCCTCACTCCACTCTTCTGCTGGGATGACACTGAAGGACACAGTGGCATTGACAATGATGCTGGGGAATATGGTGATTATGGGGGATATGGTCCCCTAATGTTACTGTGTCCCCCAATGTCA
>NW_005354519.1:89101-99054 GCF_000412655.1 Myotis brandtii | reverse complement strand
AGTGAAAATAAAAATCCAGTGGGGAGAACAGTTAGTCCTTTGGGAAGGCACTTGGAGTAGCAGCACAGGCAGCTGCAGGGCTGTGAGCGGGAGGTCTGAGACAGCGGCTTAAAGGGATTAGTGGGGAGGGACGAGGCTGGAGAAGCTAATTATAAAGTTGGTGCCAGAGATGAGCGAGGATTACAAGGCCTCTTTGTGCACCAAGGTTTTGAAAATGAGAGAAGAATCCTTCCCCGTCAGAGGAATGGGATAAATAGGGAGGCAGGTAAGGAAGGGAGATGTGGGCGCTGGAGGAACTGTAAGCAGGGACCATGGCTGCGGCAGGCACATTAGCGAGGGTCTGGCGTGGTCTGAACCACATGGAAGCAGGGACGACTCCTCACCGGATTATAATTACTCAACTATCAGCTTATTGGCAGGCCTGGGCGCTGTAGGAGGCTCTGGGAAACACCTGCCTTATTAATCAGTATTAATTTCCTGGGTCCCTGCTATGTGCCAAGTTTGGGGCTGGGTGCCCCGGGGAGCACTGGTTTTGCCTCCCAGGCCTTGGGGTAGATGGCCAGGAAGGATACAGCCCAGGATGTGGGAAATGTCAGGGAACCATGCTGAACATGGAAGTTGCCCCACAATTGGGAGCTGGGGAAAGTTCCACAAAGGAGGGGAGCTCAGGCAGGGTGCAGAAGGGTGGGGTGGCCTGAGACAGGCAGTTGGATTGGAGCGGGGACTTCCTGTAGGAAAGAGCAGGAGCGGAGAGGCTTAAGGAGCAGACCTGCGAGGCCTCGAATTGTGGGATAAAGGGTCTGAGCTTTTTCTGCAGACACTGCCAGCTTCTTGAAGAGGTCGGAGCACAGGAAACATCTAGGTAAAACCTGGGTTTCAGGACCACTTGGCCTGCAGGTACACAGGACAGAGCATGGTGTGGTGACCTGGAGAGAAAGAGTCAGGCTTCTGCAGGAGTTCCAGGTGAGGCAGTGAGCGCCACCAGTGGGAATAGAAATGAGCAGTTGGACAAATGGCCTTGACCCAACCATGAAAGGCCTGAGCCCCCAGTGTCCATGCAGTGGGCTGAGGTTCACCCCAGGATTCATCAGCATCTTCCAAAGACTTTGGAGGATGGGAAGGAGGGCATTCTTTTCATAGAAAAGCAAACATCACCATAGAATGGAGAAAGCACACAACATCGAGTGGTGACATCCTCTTTGTGTTACAAGTCTCCTTGTCTGCACTCTGGTCCCTGAAGGGTTTGGGACCCTCTCACCCGGTAGTTGAAGGATGAAAGTTCAGCTCTCCGGGCATCCCCCAGGGCCACACATGAGACTTGGCACTGAGAGAGTGGGCAAGGTGCCCAGGCCTCCTGACTGCTTGCCCTGTGTTCTTGCATCTGTATTCTATGGTCTTCTCCTTATTTACCCACCTCTTTAGGAGATAAACCCCAAGGTATTCAAAGGAGTTCAGGTGGTAGAGTCAAGTAAGAGAAATAGCAAGAGGAAGGAAAGGAATCAAGATGTATTGGTGCTTGCTCTGTTCCCAGTGCTCTATCTGCATAAACTCATTTACTCATTGTAACCACTCTACAGAGTGAATGTGGCTGCATCGAACAAGCAGGTCCACCACAGAGCATGTCATTCACCTCCTGGGTCACATGGAGTAAAGGGGGGGGGTGCGGTGTGGAATTTGAACTCACATCTATCCGATGCCAAACCTTTGGCCTTCATTCTATTCCATCAACATGGATTAACTTGCCCTGCTGCCTTGGCTAAGTGGTTGACCTTTGACCTATGAAGCAGGAGATCACCGTTCTATTCCCTGTCAGGGCACATGCCTGGATTACGGGGGTCAATCCCCAGTGGGGGATGTGCAGGAGGCAGATAATCAATGATTCTCTCATCATTGATGTTTCTATCTCTCTATCCCACTCCTTCTCTCTCTGAAATAAAAAAAAATACTTTAGAAAATGAATTAACCTGCCCATACAGTGCAGAGTGGAACAAATTTGGAGTGGGCAGGAAGCACCTTTGTCTCGAACAGGAGAGAGAAAATGACGAATCTCTGGGCTACTCTCTGACTCTCTTCCTCTGATCGATTGCAGCTGCCTGGGCCTCCACGCCATGAACAGCACCCCAAGGGATGCCCAGGCCCCAAGCTACCGCGAGTGCCTCCTGCCTTCTGTGGCCCGGAGCCCCTCTGTCACCCAGGTCACGCCAGCCAAGAAGATAACTTTCCTCAAGCGAGGGGATCCTCGGTTTTCTGGGGTTCGCCTGGCTGTCCACCAACGCACCTTCAAGAGCTTGGGCACGCTGATGGATGAGCTCTCCCAGCGCGTGCCCCTCTCCTTTGGGGTGCGCTCTGTCACCACGCCCCGAGGCCTGCATGGCCTCAGCGCCCTGGAGCAGCTAGAGGATGGTGGTTGCTACCTCTGCTCCGATAGGAAGCTGCCCAAGACCTCCAGTGCGCCAGGCCGGCCGCGGGAGAGAAGTCCCTCTGCTCAGCAGTCCCAGGATGTCGAAGACCAGTGCGAGGGGCCAGGAACATCCTCTTCCCGGAAAAATCCTAAAACCCCAAGGAGGATAATGTTGGTTAAGAATGGGGACCCTCGATTCCAGCAGACAGTGGTCCTCAGTCACAGAGACACCAGGAGCCTGTCGGCCTTTCTCAGCAGAGCCACAGGCCTTCTGCACTTCCCCGTGAAGCAGGTGTACACGCCCAGTGGGGAAAAGGTAGGCTGTCGGGCATGATGTTTTCTTTAAAAAGTTCTCTGGACCTCAGAGCAAAATACTTAGATGGGATGTGGAGGTCATCCTTAAAAAGAGGGGCTGTTGCCCGGCCGGTGTAGCTCAGTGGTTGAGTGTCCATCTATGAACCAGGAGGTCACTAGTTCGATTACATGCCCAGGTTGTGGGCTCAGTCCCCAGTGAGGGGCATGCAGGAGGTAGCCACTCAAGATTTTTCTCTCATCATTGATGATTCTCTCTCTCTCTCTCTCCCCCTTCCTCTCTGAAATAAATGGGGAATATATATATAGCTGTTGCCCTGCAGCTAATTAAAAGTAGATAGGGTAGAGGCGTTCATCAGTTAATCAGACAATTGTTATTCATATTATTAGCTATCATTTAGCGAGCACTTAGTGAGCCCCAGACACTGCCTTGCACACTTTCATGACTTTCTTCTCCAATTCTCCTATTATCCAATCTATTGCGTGAGAGTTCAGTGCAGGAAACAGAAACTACTCGATGTACCTTAAGCAGAAAGCAGTTTAATACAAGGCATCAGGGGGCTTCCGAATCTTCAGACATCTGGAGGGATGAAGTCTGGGCTACAGGATGGCTCTGAAACTCTGAGGGAGCTGCTACCTCTGCCTGGAGCTGCTGTGATCACTGAGCTCAAGCTGGCATCTCGGCTGTGGCATCCAGGCTTCTGAAGCTGAGGTCTGGAAACTGCCGCATGTGCACCTTGACGCACGGGGACACTGGAACGCCGGCTCTGACCATTGCTGCGGAGCTGCCACCGTCTCTGATAATGTGTTTAGAGCTTTCTAAGTCCTGCAGGACTGGGACGCACACCAGAAAGACAGTGGGTTAGACATTGATGAATCTAGGGCATAGCCTCCACCACACCGACTCTCAAGGCAGTCAATATTATCCCATTTGTGGAGATAAGAAAATGGAGGCACAGAGGTTAAGTCATTTGCTCACAGCTGTATGGCTGGGAATGCTAGGGCCCGCCTTCATGATTTCAGAGTTGTGCTGTAAGAACACTTCTGAATTGTGGTGCATTGGCGGTGCTCTAGCATGTGCTGCATGCAGATGTTACAGACAAATAGGACTGGGTCCCTACCATCAATTGGCTACAGTTGTGAGAGGGAGAGAGCAGGTGCAACATAAATTAATTGGAGGAAAAATTAGCATATTTCCATATAGACTTACTACAGAGCTATTAGCGTTTCTGTAAACAAAGCAACTTCATTGCTCCCAGGACAGGCTGTGTCACAATTATTTGATTATTCGTTTGCAGGCTCTCAACTGGATGGACACTCTCAATAATATTATTTTTTTTTCCTCATGAGTCCTAGACCTCTATCTCTTTCTAAAAAGGGAGCATCATTTCGCTTTGAATTCTGCTTTCTTCCTTGGAAAAGTCTGATTTTCTAGAAGCATGGCTACATCTGCAATTGGTAGAGTTGGGTCACCCACATTTGCATTTGTGCAATGGACCAGTGATCTGAACCAAAAGAGAAAAGTACCTGGTAGTTTGAGACCAACTTTTGATGAACTGGGTTGAGAGATCTGGTGGACAGCACACTGAATGTCATCGTGGGAGGAGAAGCTGCAAGCGTTCTCTCTTTTGTTTCCATTTCCTTGTTAATGAACATACCCTTCTAATTTGAGAGAATGAAAAAGAGCAGATTCAGCACTTTAAAGATGGAACTAAATTCCCCAACACTGCTCATTACAATGTAATGCTATAAATAGTACAAACCCTCAGATATGCAGGGGCCTCGGGGGCCAGGTGAGGTTTTTCTAAAAGCAGGGACCTGTTTCCTGGAATGCAACCCAGCACTGATGTTGCCCACGCAACTCTCAGCCCAGGACATCCAGCTGGTGGGGCTGTGGCTGGGCGGGAAGGGGATGACAGGAGCATCTGGGCAGGAGCTGGAGAGCCCTTCCTTAGAGGAGACTGGGATGGAAGGGGTCCCTGTACAGAGAACAGTGCCTTGCTCTTCTCCACTCCATGAGGGGCAGAAGCAGAGGCGACAGGCTCAGATTACACTGGAAAAACACAGATCAAACCCAAGAGAGGGCTCTGCCTGGGAAAAGGTGGAATAGTGAATCAGGTCTCCATATGGAAGCTGGTTGCTTTAAAAAATGCCTATTCTGGGGGGGTATGAGTGTGGGCAGGGAAGCAGACCAAAGCTTCATGAAGTCTTTTCCAGCTGAAGCATCCAGCATAACCTCTAATCCACAGCCTCTTACAGGAGGGTGTAGGTGGAGAGGAAGATCAGGGGGTAGGACCTCAGTCCCGCACTGGTTATGGCAAATGAATGGAGATCCTTCCCTTGGATCTGAAATCTGGGGTGAAATGGGCCAACATCAGGAAAGGGCCAGAGAGAGGGATTCTTTCTCTACCTGTGTCTCCCCGAGCAGAAGGGAGGTTCTGCAGACCAGGCCTCCTGACTCAACACTCTCCTTCTTCAGGTGGGTTCTCTGAAGGCTCTGCTGCGCAGCCCCTCGGTGCTGGTGTGTGCCGGCCATGAGCCCTTCAGACCTCCGGAAGGTGCCAAAAGAAGTGGGACTGGAACTTTATCGGGGCAGACGTCAAGGAACAAAAATGGTGAGTGCGTGTTGGAGTTTCCCCAGTGTGGTTTGCACTGAATGGTGGATCGGGAGAGCTGGGCAGATATTCCTTCTAGATAATTTAGGGATCCTGCCTTTGGCACCAATTCTTGGACAGCCAGTTGTTTGGGGTCTCTCTTGCTTCTTCTTCCTCATCACATCACCATCAACCTAGACCGGGTTGAGCATTTGACTGGGGTATGAGAGAGGGAAGTGTGGTATTTAGAGATTAAGGATTAGGAAGAGATCTTCTACTCTAAGTTTCCAGGATCTAAAATAAGCTTTATTAAGGACGATGGTGGGCATGAGATTACAGAGGCCATGAGCTATAGGTATGTGGCATTTGCATCTTTTAAGGGCCACGACTCTCTTAGACAACAGTGAGGGCCAAATGGGCTAAAACGAATGATACCCATCAATCATCTTTCCAACCCATCCATCTAAACATCCCACCATATCCACCCAAAGGCCTACTATGTGCCAGAGTTTAGGGTTTGTTATTTTAAAAAAACAAAACAACACATTCTTTTGAAAGCACAATTAACAATTATAGAAGAAGAGTTTCAGCAAAGTTATTGGAATGGCAATAGGCAAATTTTGGCAAGTCAACAAATAATATCCTTTGTGAAAAGCTGTTGAGAAATGACAATAATGGTGTCAGTGATTGCCGCATGCCAGGCATAGAGCTACAGAGACCCCTTAGCCACAGCCCCTCCCTGGAGGAGCCCCCCTTCTCATTCGGTGCTTATGAAAGCGCAGTTTTACGAAACCTCTTCCTGCTCAGATGCACTCGTGGTGGTCTGCTCTTTTGCTGGCCACAGGCCCACCCTCCACTAGCCCCTTCCTCTTGTCACGTGTTAGCTCAGGAGATGAAATGAGAAAGTGCTAGGGCTGCATTCTTTCTTGAGGTTCATTTCTTTCTGTCTGCAGTAGCTCTTGCAGCGGGGGGGGGGGGGGGGGGTGTAGGCTTGACTATCAGGACCTGCTATTGTGTGTCCAGGTCCTCCTTGCAATCATTTATCAACTCCAAAGCTTGATGAGTGTCAGGATGATAAATCACCACTAATAATTGCAAAGCATTTTACAGTTTGCAATCAGGTGCGTATGCAGCAGCTTATTGATTTTACTGCTGGGGGTGTGCGGGCGTGAGCAGGGCTAGGAGTTAGCGCTGAGCACTGCTACTCTGCCGGCCTCCCCTGCTGTCTACTGAGAACGCACCATTCTGCAGGAAGTTTTGTTTGTTTGTTTGTTTGTTTGTTTTTAGGAAGTTTTTATATGCATTGCCTTGCATTGTCCAAACACACTTCCAAATAGATACCATTATTCATATATATATTATTGATTGTTTACAGAGAGGAAGGGAAAGGGAGAGGGATAGAGAGCTAGAAACATCGATGAGAGAGAAGCATCAATCAGCTGCCTCCTGCACACCCCCTACTGGGGATGTGCCCGCAACCAGTACATGCCCTTGACCGGAATCGAACCTGGAACCTTTCAGTCCACAGGCCAACGCTCTATCCAGTGAGCCAAACCGGCCAGGGCCCATTATTCCTATTTTACAGCTCAGAAAAGAGGCTCTGCCAAAAGCTACACAAATAGGAAGTGGCAGGGTTGAGACTGAATTCAGGCTTCAAGTTCATCTCACTTTGCTATGCAGATTCACAAACAGCAGACTGGGTATTTGTTCTAGAATGGTTTCTGCCCTGCTGTGTGGTTTGGAGGCGGCAGGGTGTTTAGGTGCGAGAGGCTCCTGTCCAGCCTTTTTGCTCCTGCCCTAAAGCTGCCCCAGCCGCTCACTATCTTTTCCTCTTTCTCTTCCTCTGCATCGTGTGCCAGGGAGCTGGGGCCCCAAGGCCAAGCCAAGCATGACCCACTCGAGGTCCAGGCCGGGAAGCAGGCCGCAGCGGTCTTCCTTGCTGTCAGAGAGGGCTGGTCTCGGCGACCCCCTGGTGTCCCCGCATCACACCAGGGTGGGCCCTGCTCCCGACAGGCACCCTCAGGACATGCCTGCCCAGCTGGGTCCGTTGGTGGCCCGTGATGGCGTGGAGAAGAAGGTGCACTTGAACGAGGACGGCAGCCTGTCTGTGGAGATGAAAGTCCGCTTCCACCTACTTGGCAACGACATGATCCTGTGGCCCAGGAGGGCCGGGAGGGCCAGTGGGCAGGGCCCTGTTCCCAGGGAGGCAGACCCCCTCCACTGTGTGTGGGAGGGCCACCCTGGGGGCTCCTCGGAGCCTGGGACACAGGGGCTGGGGACCCGAGAGGCAGGATGCACAGAAGCCTGTGAGCGAGGCCAGTGGCAGCCAGGGTCCGGATATGAGATCTGGACGAACCCCCTGTACACCGCCCAGAGAGAGGGGACGGCCTCCTGGGGGAGGTCCCGGCTGGCCCAGCACTCCCCCTGCAGGGGCCCCTGGAGCCCAGGGGTGGCCGGCAGGAAAAGAAGCAGCCAGGACAGCGGCAGCCCTGCCTCCAGTGACAGAGCCCCCGAGGGCTCTGAGCCAAACTCCTGCTGCTCCAGGTCCCCAGAGGGCAGCATGGCCAGCTGTGCCCTGCACCTGGCCTCCGGGGCTGCCCCCCAGAGAGGATCAGGGTGGGAAGCTGGTGGCACACCCCAGGCTGCTGAGGGCCCAGGTCCAGAGGGAGCAGGGCCGGGCAGCAGGGGCCACCGCTGCCCGGAACCCAGGGCCCAAGGCGCGGCAGGTACTTTTTCTGACGCCTCAGCTAGTGCCGGGGCTCAGGAGGAGTCCAGTGAAAGGGGTGAGCGGCACCAGGGCCACGCCAGCAGGACCAGGCCGGTGACTTCCCCACGGAAGGCCACCCCTGGGGCAGGACCCTGCTCCTCTACTGCGAATCCCTCGTCTTTGAGGAACGAGGACCCACGGGCGGAGGGGAGTGAACAGGACACTGGACCCCCGCAGCCCAGGGGTGGGTCTGGGAGGAGACTGCCCCTGGCTTCCGGCCCTTTGGGCTCTGGGGACACTGCAGAAGGCTGTTCCCTGGCCTCCACCTGCGACTCAGCCACAGGCAGGAGAAGAGAGCAGGAGAGCAGAGCCAGTGCCCTGTCCTCACCCAGCATTTCTGGCCTTGGCCGAGGGGCCCAGAGAGGCCGCCCCAGGCAGCTCCACAGCCGGAGGCACACCCACTGCCCGCTCGACTCACCTGTGTCCAGGCCAATGCTGGGCCCCCCCAGCACAGGCAGGCTCTGCCCAGCCCACCCAGCACCACGCTTTTCTGGAAGCTCCTCTAGCGCCAGGAATCCGGCCTCCCAGGACCCAGGGCCACCCTCCTTGGCCTCTCCTAACTCCCAGAACGCACGAGAGGTCAGCAGTGTCCCTGTTACTCCTGTGAGCAGTTTGGACTGTGCTTCCAATTTCTACCCCCGATTCTCTCCCTCTGCCGAGACCGAGTTCAGGTCACACTCACTCTCCACCACATCCGACCCTCTCAGCTCCCCAGGAGGTGGCCTGGGAGGAAAGGCAGGGGGTGTCCTCAAAGCTTCCCGGCCCTTGAGCCTGCCAGTTGGACAGCATGAGGGGGGCAAGCCAGGAGCCCACCGAGGGGGCTGCGGCTCACAGATGGGCACATCCCGGGCCTGCAGGGCCCATGGTGGTGAGACGCAGGCCTTGCTGGCCCCTCAGCCTCAGGGCAGCCAGGGGTCCCTCTCTAAGCCCTGCTTGGTGTGCAGCGGGTACTGTCCCACTCCGCCCAGGGCAAGGCCCCCTGTCAGGAAACACTCTTCGTGCAGCAGCAATGGAGACCATGGTGCTCACTGGGTGCCAGGGGCCGCCGAGCAGGGGGAAGAACCGCTAGACGTGCAGCGCCCAGGGCCCCCCAGATCTCTGTCAGGGGGCATGGGGACAGCAGTCAGAGCAGTGAGAAGGGGCAGCCCCAGCCCAGGTCCCCGGCCTGGGAGAAGGTTCCAGGCACAGGTCGCTGGTGGAGGGGAAGACCTGGAAGAGCAAGAGGACAGTGGTCGCGTGACGCCGGGTGCTCTGCCCCGGGCCTCGCCAGAAGCCGTGGTCCGTGGATGGCTGAGCAACATCCCGGAGGAGCCCGTGCCCCTGAGCTATGAGATGGTGGATGACAGCATGGAGGTGGCTGGGGATGGCCCGGAAGGCCCCACGGAGGACCCTGTTGACACACATCCCCCAGAAGGCCTGGAGGAGCCCATTCAGGCCAGACGACCGTCCCTGGAAGGGGCCACCAGCGAGCAGGCAGACCCAGAGGGAGCCCTCCCGGTGACTGGTGACGCTGGTCCCCAGCCAGGAGAGGGTCTTCCTCCCAGCAGGGCTGCGGAAGCCCCCGCGGAGGCTGGAGCAGGTGAAGGGGCCGCTGGGTGGAGCCAGTGTGTGCTTCCCCGCAGTGTCTCTGTCTCCATACAGATCATGAAGGCACTGATGGGCTCCAAGCAGGGTCGGCCCAGCAGCCTGCCCGAGGTGTCCGGCCCGGAGGGCAGGAGGCTCGGCCACTCTGCCCGGGCCCTCATCACCTGCCTCGCCAGGCTCCACTTCTTCAATGAAGACCGTGGGTCTCCCACCGCCAAGGCGAGGTTCACAGACTCCTCTCGGTACCAGGAGCTCCTGAGCACCTTGCAGGCCTCGTGGCGGTGTGGCGTCGTCG
>NW_005354519.1:32268-89043 GCF_000412655.1 Myotis brandtii | reverse complement strand
CTGGACTCGGGCCCCCGGGGGTGTGGCAGGAGCCAGGCTCTGTCGGGCCTCAGGCCCCACGCTGTGACTGAGGCCTTCACACCAACGTCCTCATCCGGTGTGGATGTCGGGAGCGGTTCTGGAGGTTCGGGGGAGGGCAGCGGACCCTGTGCCGTGGACTGTGCCCTGGTCTCTGAAAGGGGAGAGCTGCCCTCGGAAATCCCCTACCAGAGGCCTGACTCCAGAACCTCAGAGAACCCAGAGGAACCGGGAAATCATGAGTCCATTGGTTCCATGGCCTCTTCAAGTTCCCAAGCGTGGGCTGGTGCCACCAGGAGGGACGAGGCAGGAGGAAGCTGTGGGGAGCAGGCGCAGGGCAGGGACCTGGACCAAGTAGTTGAAAACAGGATGCAAGGAGAGGTGGTACAGTTAGAGAAAACGCAAGAAGAAAAAGAAAGAGCAGAACCGCATGGAGAGGGTGTCCGTGGATTTCCAGAAGAGGAAAGAACCACCAGACAAGACTCAACAGGGGCTGGCTCTCAGGATGGGTCAGATGCCCGGGAAGATGAGAGCGTGCAGGAAGAGGAAGCAGGAGAGCCTGCCTCCGCCGCGCCGCACCCTGCAGGGAGGGGAGAGAGGACCCTTGGCGGCGTCACTGAGAGAGACTCAAATGCCAGTGGGAGTCAAAGCAGTCCCACTGCTGAGCCTGGTTTGGAGACGCTGCCCAGAACAGCTGACTCAGACCATGAGCAAACCCAGGCCAAGTTCACCCAGGGGGCTGCAGAGCAGGGCACTTCTGTGGCTCACAGAGTGTCTCCGGACCCTGACCCCCTCTGGGTGTCCAGGCTGCTGAGGAAGATGGAGAAGGCCTTCTTGGCCCACCTGGCCAGCGCCATGGCTGAGCTCCGAGCCCTCTGGAGCCTGCAGAACAACGACCTCCTGGACCAGATGGTGGCTGAGCTGCAGCAGGACGTGAGCCAGCGGCTCCAAGGCAGCACCACGAAGGAGCTCCGAAAGATCCAGAGCCGGGCGGGGAGGAAGGCCCCGGGGCCTCCCAGGGTAGCCCTCAGGTGGGAGGCGTCCCAGCAGACAGAGCAGCGCAGGAGTCGCCTCCAAGGCCTGCGCAACCTCTCGGCCTTCTCTGAGCAGACCCGGGCCCCAGGCGCCCCCTCCCTCTCTTTGGATGATGTGCCAAACCTCAGTGGAGCCCTGGGGACCCAGCTGGGTGGGGAGGCCGGCGGGGAGGAGTTCTGTCCCTGCGAAACCTGTGTAAGGAAGACAGTGACTCCTGTGTCCCCAAAGGACATGATGGGCATAGACATGGCACCCATTAAAAAGGCCTTTGACCTGCAGCTAATTCTGCAGAAGAAAAAAGTAGGATGTGCTAATGGGGAGACAGCAGGGACGGCCCCTGAGAAGACAGGGATGGAGGTGCTTCAGAGAGACCCCTCAGGGACAGGGACTGCCCAGGGAGCTGATGGAGGCCTGGAGCTGGGGTTAGGCCAGGGCCCTGGGGCAGAGGAGGGGGATGAGGATGTGGGCAGAGGTGAAGGTGCAGGAGGAGGAGAGGAGGAGGAGGCCACTCAGAAGAGAGGAGGGAACACAGACCCCTGTGGAGGCCACCCCTCGGAGGCAGTGGGGTGGGAGGAACAGGGCACGGGTGACCAGGGAGAGATCAGAGAGGGGGGCTCCGGGGCGGAGCTCAGTGTGAAGAGCGAAGCCTGGGGAGGCGCTGACCGAAGTCCAGGAGGACAGAATGACACCAGAGAGGTCCAGGATGTGGAAGGAGAGGGCCAGCCTGAGTCGGGAAGAGGAAATCTAGGCGAGAAGGAAGGGAATCCACAGGCTGGCCCCAGGCAGGGCCAGTCTGGTGAGGCTTCTGGACACAGCAGCCCAGACCAAGATGGGGGGCCCACACCACCCTCTGCCTCAGGTGGAGACACCCCAGGCCACAGGTCAGGCCGGAAAACAGGCCTCTCCTCATCCAGAACATCATCTCTGGGAAACTGCTCTCAGCTCTCCCAGAAGGGCTCTGAGGAGGGGTCTTCAAATGGAGACATGAGCACGTTTGGAGATGAGCCCAAGGGAGTCCCGGGCTCCGAGAGAAACGGCACAGGCGTGTCTCCGGAAAGCTCTACTTCTGCACGAGAAGGGCCCTCCTCGGGCTCTGGGACTCCAGAGGGAGGGACAGATGAGGGTCTGACTCCAGAGCCCAGAGCAGTCCAAGGCTCCAACTTAGGAGCTGAGACAAGAGTTAAAAGTCTCCCTGGGACAGAAATTAGGTTTGGCAACCTCGCCATGGACGGGACCCATGGCTTTGGCCACGACGACTTAGATTTCTAGAGATCCAGCCGTGAGGTGCCCATGAGTCGGCAGCTCTGCTTTTATTCGTGTATTGTCTACAAACCTGAGTGTGGCTCAACCCCCTGGCGATGTACAAGGAGCATGGGGGAAAGATCAAGGACGTGCCAAGGGCACAGCCACACCATGCTGTCCTGGGTTCTAAATGCTGGAGCTTCAGAGGGCCCACTGGCCCTCCCAGGCACTGTGTGAAGGTTATCACAGCTCCGCCCTGTTGTTCCAGGTCAGCCCGAGGGTCTGACTCCAGAGCCCAGAGCAGTCCAAGGCTCTGACTTAGGAGCTGAGACGAGAGTTAAAAGTCTCTCTGGGACAGAAATTAGGTTTGGCAACCTCGCCATGGATGGGACCCATGGCTTTGGCCACGACGACTTAGATTTCTAGAGATCCAGCCGTGAGGTGCCCATGAGTCGGCAGCTCTGCTTTTATTCGTGTATTGTCTACAAACCTGAGTGTGGCTCAACCCCCTGGCGATGTACAAGGAGCATGGGGGAAAGATCAAGGACGTGCCAAGGGCACAGCCACACCATGCTGTCCTGGGTTCTAAATTCTGGAGCTTCAGAGGGCCCGCTGGCCCTCCCAGGCACTGTGTGAAGGTTATCTCAGCTCCGCCCTGTTGTTCCAGGTCAGCCTGCCCCTCCATCTGCCTGCGGAGCCCAGGGGGATGGGACTGCCTGGCAGAGCTCCAGGAGAGTTTTTGTTTGTGGTTTGTTTTTTTGCGAGCAAGTGTTTCTCTCATTCTTTTGTCTATTGATCTCCTGTTATTTTTCTCCTTGGCCTCTCTTGGCACTCACCTCGTTTGACTTTGAGGTGCTTTTCTCTAAGTCTTGAATATATTTGGTGACTCTGCAGATGTGCAAAAATTCAGGGAGAAGCAGATAAATTCAGGGTCATTGGACAAAGTTTGTTCTTAGTGTAAAAGACCAAGTGCATTTCCTTTTAAAAAATATTTAAATTGATTTGGAGGATAGATAGCAAGAGAGAGAGAGAGAGAGAGAGAGAGAGAGAGAGAGAGAGAGATATTGATTTGTTGTTCCACTTATTTATTCATTCAATGGTTGATTCTTGTATGTGCCCTGACTGGAGATCCAACCCTCAACCTTGGTGTATGAGGATGGGATCATGCTCTAATTAACTGAGCTACTTGGCCATGCTTCTTAACTTATGTATACATTTTTGGGTAATGGAAACTGTGAAAAAGGGGAAAGAAGGAAAAGCAGTCACCTATGATCCCACCACTCAGAGATAACTTGTGTTAGAGGTTTGATTTTTTTCCTATCAAATGGTTTTTCTAACCATTTGATGGTGGATGTCATCCTTATACACTTCTTCTTTTTTTTTTAAACTTAACAATGTAAGCATGTTCCTTCTTTATCTCCAGATCTTTATAAACCTACTAGAGGCCCAGTGCACGAAATTTGTGCACTGGGAGTGGGGGGGGGGTGTCTCTCAGCCCAGCCTGGGCTTTCTTGCAGTCAGGAGCCCTGTCAGACATCCTTAGCACTGCTGCAGAGGTGGGAGAGGCTCCCGCTCCTCAGCCATGAGCCCGGCTTCTGGCTGAGCAGTGCTCCCCTGTGGGAGGCACTGACCACCAGAGGGCAGCTCCTGCATTGAGTGTCTTCCCCCTGGGGGTCAGTGCATGTCATAGCAACTGGTATTTCAGCCATTTGGTTGATTTGCATATTAGCCTTTTATTATATAGCATTTTAAATACCTGAATAATACATTATCTATACTAATAAAAGGGTAATATGCTAATTAGACTGGATAGACTGGATGTTCCAGACAAAGCTATAGTGGCGGAGGCCAAGGCAGAGGTGGTTAGGGGTGATGAGGCCAGCAGGGGAGCAGTTAGGGGGTGATCAGGCCAGCAGGGAAGAGCAATTAGGGGTGATCAGGCTGGCAGGGGAGAGTAGTTAGGGGCGATCAGGCTGGCAGGGGAGCGCGGTTAGGGGCAATCAGGCTGGCAGGGGAGAGTGGTTAGGGGTGATCAGGCAGGCAGGCAGGTGAGCAGTTAAGAACCAGCAGTCCCAGATTGAGAGAGGGATGTCCGACTGCTGACAGTCGGATATCCCCCGAGGGGTCCTGGATTGGAAGGGATGCAGGCCAGGCTGGGCGATCAGGCAAGCAGGCAGAGTGGTTAGGGGCGATCAGGCAGGCAGGCAGGTGAGCAGTTAAGAGCCAGCAGTCCCGGATTGCAAGAGGGATGTCCGACTGCTGGCAGTTGGACATCCCCCGAGGGGTCCTGGATTGGAAGGGATGCAGGCCAGGCTGAGGGACCTCTCCCCCATGCATGAATTTCATGCACTGGGCCTCTAGTGAGAATATAAAATACTTTACTGCATCATTTCACTCTTGTCAACCATTCAGATGGTTTCTATAATTTTTTAAAAACTTTTTCCCCCCCTGAACTGCAGATAATTTTTTTAGGATAGACACCCAGGAATGGAATTACTGGGTCTAAGGATATTGACTTTTTTTGAAGGCTCTGGATATCCTGCCACCAAACTGTTTTTCTGAAGGCCTGTACTAACTGACATCACTTGGCCTGACACCTTCTCATCGGTGTTTGGTCTAGTCATTAAAATGAGAAATCTTTTGCTAACTTCATGAGCAAGAAGAGTATCTCATTTTAGTATCCTGCCACCAAACTGTTTTTCTGAAGGCCTGTACTGACATCACTTGGCCCGACACCCTCTCACCGGTGTTTGGTCTAGTCGTTAAAACGAGAAATCTTTTGCTAACTTCATGGGAAAGAAGACTATCTCATTTTAATGGGGTGTTATTTTAGCTATATTTTATCATTACTGAGATTATAGAGTTTTCTAGGTTTTTACAAAAGCTATTTGCCTGTAAGTTATATATATGCCTTTTGCCCATTTTTCAACTGGAATCCTACCTTTTTTTTTTAATGAATTGATTTCTATGTGCCCCTTATAATACTTTTGAAATTCTGTTTATCATTTTTGAGATTTAGAAAATGCCCTTTCTCTGTACCCTTCTATAGCCAGCCTTGGCCTGGGTCCCATCTGGGTAGGAAGCTTCGTGATGGGGCTGAATTTCTTTGACTCATACATGACCATTTTGTATATTGAGACTGATGAAAACAAGAATAGCTGTTGTTCACTGGTTATTTAAATGTAAACATTAATAATAAAAATAAATAAGTAATCTATAATAATAAAAGGGTAATATGCTAATTAGACCGGATGACCTTCTGGACGATGCCAGGGCTGCAGCTGTGGGATTGAGGAAGCCGCTGTGGCTGCAAGGGATCCAGGCAGCTGCTATGGCTGCAAGGGCAGGATCCAGGCTGCTACCGCGGCTGTGAAGGCCTACTCTTGCACGAATTTCATGCATCAGGCCTCTAGTAATAAATAAAACAAATGTTAGGCCTGGGCTGTGTCCTCATGCCTGCAGCCTTCATTCCTCTCTGCTTCTGAGTGCTGGAGATATTCTTAATAAAACTTGACATGTTTTTAAAATTTCTTTGCAGGTGGTTCTTTAAAGCTTTTACATTAAAATTGCATCTCTCTCTACAGGAACCGGTACCTTTGCCAGAAGCTCCCAGTGGAGCAGATTGCACTGTGGGCTTGGTTTAGATGTGGTGATAGGCAGGGATGCCCAGCACTTAGTGGACATGGAGCTCCCACTTCTTCTGTGACCTAAGTCCTCAGGAAACCCCTAAGAGATGCTCCAACCATATTCTGCTAACTCCCCAAATGCAGAGACAGCCATTCCTGGCACCTACTGATCTGGCACTAAGTGGTAGAGAGAATGCAATGGAGAGACCACTGCTTGTTCCTGTCACTTCAGCCCGCCCCTGATGCAAAACTCAATTCATTCATCACTTTAAGTGTTGCTGAAGTATTTACAGTATCAGTAGTTATAGTGGACATGGAGCTCCCACTTCTTCTGTGACCTAAGTCCCCAGGAAACGGCTAAGAGATGTTTCAACCATAATCTGCTAATAATCCCCAAATGACAGAGACAATCCCCAAATGACAGAGACAGCCATTCCTGGCACCTACTGATCTGGCACTAAGTGGTAGAGAGAATGCAATGGAGAGACCACTTCTTGTTCCTGTCACTTCAGCCCGCCCCTGATGAAAAACTCAATTCATTCGTCACTTCAAGTGTTGCTGAAGTATCAGTAGTTGCACAAACATTTTTAGACAGAGAGTTCTCCTCGAACTACGTGGAACAGGGGAGTAAGTGGTGGTGGAAAGAAACCAAGCTCTTCCTCCTGGCCTGGTAGCTGGTGGGGCTCAGAGATTCCAGCTCCAAAGTACCATCTTTCTGTGGTTGAGGATTAAAGAGCAGGGCCAGAGCACTAAGTGGTAGAGAGAATGCAATGGAGAGACCACTTCTTGTTCCTGTCACTTCAGCCCGCCCCTGATGAAAAACTCAATTCATTCGTCACTTCAAGTGTTGCTGAAGTATCAGTAGTTGCACAAACATTTTTAGACAGAGAGTTCTCCTCGAACTACGTGGAACAGGGAAGTAAGTGGTGGTGGAAAGAGACCAAACTCTTCCTCCTGGCCTTGTAGCTGGTGGGGCTCAGAGATTCCAGCTCCAAAGCACCATCTTTCTGTGGCTGAGGATTAAAGAGCAGGGCCAGGTCCCAGGCCCAGAGATTCTGACCTTATGGGTCTGAATTAGGGTCCCAGCCCAGCTACTTTGTCAAACTCTCAGATGTGTATGATGTTCCGTTGAGGTGGCCCATCCCTGATTTAGTCCAGCTTCCTTTTTTCAGGTAAGGAAACACCCATCTTGCGAAAGCAAAGTGCCTAAATCACACAGCTGGGTAGGTGGCCAGGCTGGGACAGGACAGCAGGTCTTTCTTTTTCTATTCCTCTCTTCATAGTCCCCCTTCACAAAGCTTTGGGTGGCCCTGCAGAGAAATACAACAAGCAGCAAACCTGCTCCTTTGTGCCCTGCCAGCTTAGCTCGGTGGCTAAGCATCAACCTATGAACCAGGAGGTCAAGGTTCAATTCCCAGTCAGGGCATATGCCCGAGTTGTGGACTCGATCCCCAATGTGGGGCATGTAGGAGGCAACCAATTAATGATTCTCTCTCTCTCTCTCTCTCTCCCTTCCTCTCTGAAGTGAATAAAAATATTAAAAAACAAAAACAACAACCACCTACTCCTTTGTAATCCAGACCTGTGCTCCCCCCACCTGCACCTCCACTTACCCTCGTCTTTGCCCCAATTCCTTGTGTCCGCGTCTGTCCCTGTGGCCCAAGCTCTGTCTCCAGAAGGGCCCTGCTAAGGTGCCCAGTGGAGAAGTCGCCTGCCTTTAGTCTGTGAAGCCCTCAGTGCGGTGCAGCTTGCAAGGGGTCATGTCCTGAGAGGTTTCCAAACTAAGCATGGGCCAGGTTTCCCCCTTCACTTTAATAAACATGCAAACAACCCGAAAGCTTCGCTAACAGGGACAGCTCCACTCAGGAAGTTCTGGTTCAGTGTGTCTGACGGTGGGCCCAGGGACACATGTTTCAATGAGCAGCTGGAGGAAAACCCACGTACCCCCCCTTCCCAGTTGCCTGCCAGACCATTAGCTTTGCTGTTCTCCCTCGTTATGTAGTCTCCCCAAGGAATAGTGCAGGTCAGTATCAGTCAACCTCTCTCTCTCTGCCTCCCTCTCCTGAGAGGCAATTAGGGTGGGTAAAGCGAAGTCTCCCTCTGCCGGCCCCCTATCCGCCCCCAGTGTCCACAGGCACAGCCAGCAGCCCCGGCCACTGGTTGTCCATAGAACTCACCTGGGGCAGACATGGACCCGGGCCACCAAAGTCCTCGAGTTTATGCCCTTACTCACCAGCTACCCAGAGGCTATTCTGGAGTGACCTAAACCTGTTTCATGACTTCCATTGAAATGGGTCAGGCATAGTCTCCTGGGGTAACTGGCCCACGGTTTCAATCCTCCATCCATTGATACTTCCCAGCATCCAAGTTGAGCCCCAGGATCCAAGCTGAGCCCCAGTACCCAGGGGAAGAAGGCGGCTGTCTCATGATGCTCCTCCCCTGGGCCAGGTCTTCACCCGCCCATTGCTTCTGCTCCCTTACCCCAGACAGCCACCTGTGCCTTCGTTCCTCTGGGTTTATAGAGACCTATGTTCTCCTGGGTTCTAAATGTTTAGACCTAGTTGGGGTGTTCACAGCCCAAGGCATCCAGTTTGTCAATGAGAAGACCCCCACTGAAGCTCAACAGGTCAGGAAATGGGCCACCTCCCACTGCTGCTGCCGTCCCTCCTCCATTTTCATCTAGATCCCCCTCCAACTCAACTCACTGCTCCCGCCACCCTCTTGACCTGGAAATCACTGCTGGTTGATTATTTTCCAAACTCAGGGAGTTTGTTCAGTCATCATCTCCCTGGACGGAGGTGGCCATTACCCCTAATGACACCCCTCTGGCTCTGAGACTATGTCTCCTCCGCATGTCCCTCACTAGCCCAGCTCCGGCTCCTATTCTTTGCCTGCACTTTGAACCTGAAACACTGGCATCTCCCCACCCTCAGCTCATTGCTCTCGCTCCCCTTCATCTCCCTGGATGATTGCTGTTTCTGCTCCTACGTTTTGACTCGTGACTCCCAAATCCAGGGCTTCATCTTCCAGCCCAGAGCAGAGCTCTTCCCTCTTCCTCAGCCCATTCCTCTCCCACATGCTCACCTGACACCACCAGCATCCATCCTAGACTCATTTCTCCCATCACCACACCGTGGCACCGCCAGCATCCATCCTAGACTTATCTCTCCCCTCACTATGCCATGGCACTGCCAGCATCCATGCTAGATTCATCTCTCCCCTCACCTTACCATGGCACAGCCAGCACCCATCCTAGACTCATCTCTCCCCTCACCACACTGTGGCACCACCAGCATCCATCCTAAACTCATCTCTCCCCCACCATGAGAGCATGATGTGGATAAACCATTATGGACACTTGAATGGGCAAGGCTACCTTCAGTTTGGCTGTCCAGGAAAGCGCCAGGTGGACAATGACACTGGGCTTGGGTCTTGCCTAATAAGCTTTGGTGAGAGATGAGGGGAAAGGCATTCCAGGTGGAGGTGATGGACAATAGGAGCAAAGGAACAGAGAGGTCAAGCATGAGCTTGGATGGTGAATAGTCATAGTCAGGGTCTCTGAAGTCGAAGGTGTGTGAACAGAGAGAGTGTGGACATATACAGGGCCCCATAGCACTTAAACCCCTGGGATCCAGGATAGCCCTGACCTTTGGCCAGAGGCATCAAAACAGTCCTGGGATTAATTTGGTCTGTTGCCTTTCCACTGGGCTCGAGCCCTTGCTGTGGGAATTCAGCTCGGTCTGAGTGCCCTTCAATGGAGGGTCTACTTTGTGCTTGAAGGTGCAACTTCCTCCTATCCACAAGGAAACCAGCAATCTTTCACTGCATTCCTGAGGCGTATCTGGAAGAGGCTTTTGTGTACATTGTCACCTTTAATACTTGCCACAACCCTACAAATTTTTCTGATTGCCACTTTATGGATGAAGAAATGGGTTCAGAGGCGAGTCGCCCAAAAATGTACGGCTGGTACATGCGAAAGCCTTGATTTGAACCCAAATTTGACTCTCCTCGGCCTGGGTTTCTTCTTCCACACAACCTGGCACCAAGCCCCACATTCTGAGGGTCTTCTTGTCTTGCACCCTTGGGCTGGGCTTTGAGCCCCACCAAATCCCCTTGGAGCCCCATTGCCAAATGCCGGTCGGTGTAGCTGTGCTCTACTGGGCTTGCACCCCACATCCTATTTTGTCCTGCCCCAGCATGAGGAGCTTTTCCTGGGCCTGGAGACAGGCCCCAGCAGGACAGGCAGCTCTAGAAAATGTTGGGGACCAGGGCTAATGAGAACAGCTCTTTTGTTTTGCCTTTAGGGAGCAACGATCTCTCTTCCCCAATGACCGCAGCCTTCCACGCATACCTGGCCTTCCCAAATACATATCAGAATCAAACCCTCAAAGAGTTCTGAATTTGAGGGGTGGGGTGAGGGGATAGAATGCCTACATGATAAGCTGAGTCTAGTCCTTCTTTGTAAACCCTTCTATGACACCAGACAGTGCCCAGTTCATCCTGGCTTTGAAGATGGAGAGGATGATTTCTGCCAGTGGGTTCATTGCCATCAGACGTCACAACAGCACCGTGAAGGCTGATTGTGAGAGGGTTCCCTGCATTCCTTGGGCCTGCGTTTTAGGGCCCACCGCTCACCAGGAAGACTGACGTTTGTTAGGACTTTTATCCAGCTCACGTTGAGCAGCTGTTTGGTGCCAGGCCATGTGCTGAGGACACAGAGATGAGACCACGGCCCCTGATGTGCCCATTTCCCGTACCTGCCTGTGTGGCCCTCCCTGGGGTTCATTGGTCAGCAGTGCTACCCTCCTGACCTATAAGTGAAATAGCAGAGCTGTGTTCCTGCTCCATGTGCCCATGTGACAGCGGAAACCCCAGACAGTGGCTGAGAAACTGGGACGTGCTGTGGAAGAGGCCTCAGCAGCAACTGCAGCAGCAGGCCAGGCTGTGTGACTGGTGGCACGATGGGCTGGGTGTTCTCCAGGCAGGAAAGACTGGCTCAGGACGGGGTGAATTTGTCATGAGCTGAGACTGAAGGTCAGGGGCCGTAGGGTGGGGATGACAGCAATGAGGAGAAACCATGGAAAGTCATGTGATATGTGGGGTGGTAGTCTGTGGGTAGAGGGTGGAGGGCAGAGAGGGGTCTAAGAGCCACAGAAATGGAGGTGCTCTGAGGACTTCCCCAGGCCAGTGACCTGAGAAACACCCAATCTGGAATGCAAAAGAGTTTGGTTAGAATGAAGGGGATGGAGCTTTGGCCAATGTGAGGGCAGGCCTCTTCCTGTACCTCCAGGAGAACTAGGCTTCAGCCAGCCCAGCTGGCAGCTAAGGTGGCCCCTGGCTCAAAGCCCCAACCAGCCATCAGGTCCCCAAAACACAGACCCAGGAAGGATTGGTGTGCAGGGGCCAGGATGCTGAACGCCCTGCAGCACGTGGGCCAGACCCTCACACGGGTGGGAAGTCCCACCCCAAAGGCCAATCTAACAGAGGTGATGGCAGCTGACAGGCTGGGGAGCAGCCAGCTGAGGCCGAGAAGAGCCAGGACTATCAGGACCCCTGGATCCCTGGGGGAAGGGCCCGGCCTCACGAAGGGTGTGGCCTCAGATCCAGGTGTTTCTGCCTGAGGCCTTGCACTCTGAGGGTCAAGATGGCCTTCCTCACTGTACTTGGCTTCTAGTCCTGGCTCCGTCCCTAACCCACATCCTTAGAGGGTCCAGCCATTCCTCCTTAACTCGGGAGGCAGGATTCACCAGGCCCTCCCTGTGGTTAGCAGCCACAGCAGAGGACCCAGAACAAGACTGACTTCCCAACTGACTCAGAAATGCTTGGCTTCCAGGGCTGGCGACAGTGAAGTGTTGGAAAAGTACCGCCGTGTTTCAGTTCTCTTTGTCACGGAAGCATGAGACTTTCAGACCCTATACCTGCTGCATCTTGGCTCTGCCTGTGTATATACACGGAAGCATGAGACTTTCAGACCCTATACCTGCTGCGTCTTGGCTCTGCTGTGTATGTTTCTGTGTCACTGGAGCCTAGCGCCTTGCTGGACAGATACGAGCACAGAGGTCCAGAGAGGTCGCGCCCTGGCCCAAGGTCACAGAGCAAGTCAATGCGGAGTCAGGCCTAGAAACCGGGTTCCCTGATTTGCAGGCCAGGCTGACTCCCCAGCCCCAAGCTGAGGCCTCAGAGCCCAGGCCGCCTCCTCTGCTCCTGTGGGTGAGAGCGCGGGCAGGGAGGGCAGTGTCCCAGCCTAATTAGACGCTGTAGAGGAGCAGGGACATGGGGGGCCGTGCTCGCAGATTAGTGCCCCCTCCATAGATCATAGGCATGCCAAGGACATAATAAATAATCTGCCCAAAGGTTTTAAAGGTAAAAATCAGCAAACCATTAATAACGTTCCCGGCACCATACATCACGCTGAAATCTTCCCATTACCGCTCCCTGAGCCGATTCGCATTTTCTGGGCTGTTTCTCCCCCCCCTTCCCTTTCCAGTGTATCCTGCTGCAGGCGTGAAGCCCCTCCCCTCAGCCTGCCTGGGCCTGGAAGGATGGGAGTGTGGAACCTTGTCGGACTTACCGCAGAGGTTCTGCTCAGGTGTGTGGAGGGATGGACAAGGGAGGGACGTCCCCTTCCCTTTCCAGGGACCCTTCTTCTGCTTCTCCTTTCAGTGGGTGGGAGGGAGCTTGCCTACCTCTCCCTCCGGCTTTAAGTGGGAATAACTCTGTGGCCTCCCTCTCTGAGAGGCCAGGGAGGTTTAATTAATGAATGCAACAGGGTCACTTTAAATCGGAAAAGTGCTGATGGCTGCACTTTCCAATTCCTGGTGTCCAGAGCTCTGTGGAGGCAGCGGGCTGGGGCCCAGGCTCTGAGATGGGGTTCACGGGGCACGGTATGTAATTTGAGGGCAACATGTGGTCTCAAGCGAATCAAGGGCTGGGATGAGGGAAACTAGGAGGGGAGAAGCTGGGGCAGCAGACTGGTGGCCTGTGACGTGGGGTGGCACCAGGACAGGTGACAATGCACGGTGGCGGGAAGCCGGGGCATTACGCCTGAGTCCCCTCTGCAGCACGAGGGAGAGACTTGGCCTTGTCACCCTCTTTGGCCTCAGCTTCCTCAGTTAGAAAAGACGGTCCTTTGCAGTGGCCACGTGACATCCTCCGAGAGTTCTTTGAAGGGCACATGGCTGAGTGGCTCCTGCAACTGCCAAATTGAGTGGGGCCTCCCTCTCTGAGAGGCCAGGGAGGTTTAATTAATGAATGCAACAGGGTCACTTTAAATCGGAAAAGTGCTGATGGCTGCACTTTCCAATTCCTGGTGTCCAGAGCTCTGTGGAGGCAGCGGGCTGGGGCCCAGGCTCTGAGATGGGGTTCACGGGGCACGGTATGTAATTTGAGGGCAACATGTGGTCTCAAGCGAATCAAGGGCTGGGATGAGGGAAACTAGGAGGGGAGAAGCTGGGACAGCAGACTGGTGGCCTGTGACGTGGGGTGGCACCAGGACAGGTGACAACGCACGGTGGCGGGAAGCCGGGGCGTTACGCCCGAGTCCCCTCTGCCTCACGAGGGAGAGACTTGGCCTCGTCACCCCTTTGGCCTCAGCTTCCTCAGTTAGAAAAGACGGTCCTTTGCAGTGGCCACGTGACATCCTCCGAGAGTTCTTTGAAGGGCACATGGCTGAGTGGCTCCTGCAACTGCCACAATTGAGTGGTTTCTTGGATGCAGAGTCCACACCAAAGACAGAAGAAGAATTCCATGCTAGCTAGTGTTCCCTGCTACGAAGGTCCCCTTATGGGACCACTGTAGGGGGGCCTCTCCTGGAAGCATGGGGAAGGGGGTCCCATCTCAGCTCTTTGGTCACGACCTGGGTGACCTCAGACCAGCCCTTTCACTCCTCTGGGCCTGTTTGCTCACCCACCACACTCCTCAAGCCCCTTCCCCGCTCTGCCTGCTGGGCTGAGTCACCTCCCTGACTTCCCATCAAAGAGCAGAGCTATGGGCTGGTGGCTCCGCAGGACTTCTGGCGTGGTCCTAGCTTGGGGCCCGGGACCTGCCAGCCTCAGCCTTTTTGGACCTTGACTAAGATATGCACCTCTCCGTGGGTTCTGTTCCTATAGTCCTCCCACCCTACCCCCCAATCCAGCTGACTGCACCTCCCAGGAGAGTGGCACTGCACATTTTACAAAGCCCAGCCCGGTGTCCTCAGTCCCTCAGCACGACCCAGTGGAGAAGCAAGGTAAAACCTGCCCTGATGTGGACGCGTAAATAAGAGGGTTAGAGAAACCCTCCAGGAAAAGGCCTCTTGGGCAGATCCCTCAGGTGGTGACAGCCAGTGGCTTCTCGGAGAACCGGAGGAGACCGATGCCTGCTGGACAAGCACAGTCCCTCTCCAGGGATGAAGGGCCTGTCCTCAAGCATCTTGGGGTGTGAAGCAAACCATGCACCCTGTGAGCCAGGACTCAACTGGAAATCAGGTTTCACAAGAAAGACTCAAACCCTCAGGACTGTAAGTCCCATCCCACATGGACTGTGCAGGGTGAGCTCAGAGAGGAGATTGGGCCCCACGACACAAAATGTCCTCCCAGGCTGGTGGGATGTCCCAGGACCAGATCATCTCAGCCGCCTGTGTCCTGACGGAAGCCTCCTTCTAGTGGAGGGGCCCCAGGGGTACGTGGGAGGATCCCGGAGTCCCCTTCCGCAGACCCCTCTGTCGTCCCTTCTTTATACCTACGTTTGCCCATCTGTCACATGCTCCTTGTAATTTAGGGCAAGTCACCAATGCCCGTGAGCCTCAGTTTACCCATCTGTGACAATGGGCCTAAAACCCACCTGACTAAGAGGTTGTGAGAATGAGATGGTATGATAAATGTGGACATGTGCCATAGTAAATATTTAATAAGTAAGTTATGATTATGACAGGTTAGAAATGCCTGCTTAGCAGGGAGAGCATGCTCCTGGCGTACAGCCGGGGTAAGCACATTCAAATCGGAGGGGAGTGAATTGGGGAAAATTTCACAAAAGAGATAGCCTTTGATCGGCACTTTGAAGAAAGAGCAGGGTTTTGACCTGGAGGAGTTGGGAGCTGGAATGGGAGATTCCAGGGGAGGAAACAGAAGCATCAAAAGCCCAGAAGTTTAGGGAGGTTCCAGCTTGACCAGACACAGGCATGTGTGTGAGTGTGTGTGTGTGTGTGTGTGTGTGTGTGTATGTGTGTGTATAAGGTGGGGGGGCTTTTTGGCCTAGATGCCTGGCTCCAAAAGTCCCCCTCCTCGCACTGGCCTGCGTGCCATGGCCCAGGCGTCAATTCTGATGATAGAATGCACTTTGCCACCAGCTGTCCTGGGAGATTCAACTCCCTGTCACTGTGACAGACCCTCGGCCCGTCTCAGGCCTTGATGGATGGCCCCCACATTGGATGTCATACATCTCCGTCTTCCCCAGAAGCTGTGACACAAGTAATTGGTGTCATCTCTGTTGATTGCATGCCAAATGCTGACAAAACAGTCCGTAACAGGGAGCTCTGTGCACTGCCCTTGATTGTGTGGGTGAGGGCACTGATCCAGCGTGCCCCCCACCCCCAGCTCTCTGGGGGTACCCCAGGGAGAGGCAGCGGGACCAGTTAGGAACAAATGCAAAGGTATCCTGGCCCCAACCTGGAGAATGTGCTAGAATCTTTCTAAATGGATGCAGTTCAGTGTTCAGTGGCCAGGATTTGCTCCCAGGGCTGCACCTGGTGTCTGACACCTACCTCTCTGGTCAGTGTGGCCCATGGCTGCTCTGCATCCTGGGGACGTGGAGGTGGAGGCCTTCGAAGGTGCCCTGGCTCCTGCCAGCAAAGCTGCTACCTTTCCCCTATACAGATGATGCCGCTAAGGTTGAATGAGTTTTACCCACAAATACAGATTGAGGTGTGTGCGAAGGGCGGTGCTTGGGGACCGGGTGGGAGTACTTAGGAAGATAAAAGCCAGGTTACCTGCTCGTGACCAGGTAGACCTTGCACTAGGCCAGGCCCAGTCTGGCTTGGCTGGGTCCTTGACCTGTCTGACCTCCGGTGGAGACGGGTGGAGTAGCCTCTCAAACCTCTGATCTTTCACAAGAGGATGGCGGCCCCACCCGCAGCACGCAGCTCAGCGGAGGCCTGAGCTGAACCAGGAGCCCACACACGGGCCCTCCCAGGTGTTGCAGACAGAAACACCTCCTACTCCTGACACCCGATTCCCAGCCAGAGCTCGACAGAATCAGGGTCGGCGGAGGATTGCCCGGGGGCTGTGTGAAACGTCCAATTCTTCTGATAACTAGAATCTGCCCCTTAAAATTTTTGCCTTAAAATGAAGCCGAAACAGCAGACAGCTGGGCCCATGGGCCATATCCCAGAGCCTCTTTCTAGGGCCTTCCATCCTGGCCCTGTCTGACCTGGGAGGAGCGCTGAGAAGCAGGCCCCATCTCTGGGAAAGGCGTCATTGCCTCACTCTGAATTCTCTCCAGGAGGACTTTGGGCAAGAACTGGTCTTTGGTTTTAGTATCAAAAATAACATTTTGGTACTTGGGTTCTTCTAAATATTATTTTTTGCTCCTCCCAAGCCACAGCTGGTGATCATATTTCTCTCTCAAGGGGCCTGCTGCGTCCGTGCCCCTCACCTGTGCGCTGGCCTCCATGACAGGCCCTGCCGCGGACACCCCTCTCCCGGCTCGTTTTACCTCCCGGCCCTTGTTTTATTTTCCCCTCAACTTCCTTCCGTGTTTTATTTCATCTCCTTACATTTTCCGCATCCTATAGGTAGCTTGAAGTCCTTTCCAGTATAAGGTGGGCTAAGCAGTGAATAAACAGACCGTCTCAGTACCTGTGGTCTGGGCTTTGTACAGAAAACAGGCAAATATTCCTCAAGGCTCACCATTGACCCCTTGGACCACTCCTGCGGTCTCCAATTCTGGCCTGGGGAAGGGCGGGGCGGGGTTGAGTGTACAGGGCTGGGCAAAAGTAGTTTTACAGTTGTTCATACGGAAAATAATACAATAATTAATATATAATAATACAAGAATAAAGTCTGTGTTTCGTGTACTTACAACTGTAAACCTACTTTTGCCCCACCCTGTATTCTACACACATTTAGCTCATACCTACCACATGCTGTGCACCATAGACAACCTGGGGCACCTTAGCAGACACCCCTGGCTGAGAGTAGAGGACTCAGCCAGCAAGACAACTAGGTCTAATGTTTGGCTAAATCCCGAGATATTTGTCTATCTGCCGCCCCCAACAGCCAGTCCCCCTGAGTGATTCTCAGGCCTGTCTTTGTATTGTCCTGTGGGTACCCAGCTGCTCTGCACCTATGGGGGGGGGGTGTTAAAGAGCCCTCTTGCTTGGCACGACATAGGCAGGGAGGCAGGAGAGTGAGTTTGAAGTTGAGGGGCTCCTGGGGTCAGCTCTGTGGTCACCCTGGGAACCATCGTCTCCTGTTCTAGCTGTGGACACTTGCCCTCCTGACCGGGGAGGCCCGGAAGGTCCCTCCTCGGGTTAATGATTCCCTGTCGGCACTGCCCCACCCACAGAGAGAGAGAGAGGAGTCTCTTGGGGATTGGAACAATGTGACGGCTGCCCTGAGGAGGGACAGCCAGCCGCCAGCCCTCCTTCCTGGGGCTCTGGCACCCCCCTAACCACCTCCAGACACAGAGCAGTCTCCGGCCTGGCCCCTGGGACCTGCAGCTCCTTCCTCGGTCCCCGCCTGGCCTGGGAGAGTCCCCGCGGCCGGCTCATTGTCCCACTCCTGCACTTTTCCTCTGCCGCATTGTTCCCGTTATCAGCATCCTACAAGCTGCAGCGGCTGCACAGGAAAGTGTGGCTGCCGCTGGGGCCGCTGCTGAGGCGGCGATGGGCCCAGGTGTCCTGCTGGCGGGGCCGCCCGCACAATCAGGTCCCCCCATGCCTGTCTCAGAATCCCGGCAGCCTGCCAGGGCCGTGGGGTGCAGGGTACAAAGCCGTGTTCTCTTTGGGGTATTTTGGTTCCTGGTGCTTGCGGCGCTGGGCCCACGCCCTCTGCTTTCCAGCTATGATGTCATGAGGCATGCACTGTTTCTGCAAGTCTCTCCACCAGGGTCCCTGGCTTGCAGTTTTCTGCTCTGTGAAGCACAGGCCTGTCTGCTCTACTGAAAGGCCAAATAAGGCTGAGGAAATGAAAGTGTGAAGGGCCCTCTTCACCCACAGTTCTGGCCCTTTCCGAAGTGAAGGGTTTAGGTCAGAGCGAACCAAATAAAGCAGCTGCTTGACAGAGTTTTTGGGGCGAAGGGTCTGGGGGGAGGGAGAAGGAACCCTATTTTTGGTCGGCACTGGGCTAGAATATTTTAGTTGTCTTAGGAGAGCTGGGTGGTAACAGCGTTAGCAAATAAAAAGAAAGGACACTCAATTCAATTTGAATTTCAGATAAACAAAAAATAATGTGTAAGTATAAGTATTTCCCATGCAATATTCGAACTGGGCGTCCTATATTGTATCTGGCAGCCCACCGTAAGACCCCCTGTGTGGTCCAGAATGGGACGGGGAGGCCTTTGGGATGTTCAGACAGGATTAGGGAGATGAGGCAGGGGGTCACCTTCCTGGATCTGTCTCATTCCCAAGAGCTTCTCTGGAGCACCTTTTCCAGGCTCTTCTAGAGAAGACCTGCAGGCTGGAGGCGGCTCTCCATCCAGGGCACGGGAGGTCTCCAAGTCCCCAGAGCAGCGCAGGCCAGATGTCCAGGCTCAGTGCTCTTAGCAGCCTCCTCAGGTGGGGCCACCTCCTCAAGAGGGGCGGGAACATAACCGGGAATCTGCAGAGCGGGCCGTGCAATCCAGGTGGACCAAGGAGAGAACCCTGGCTCTAGAGTCAACTCTCTTCCTACCAGTGGGGATGTCTCGCCCTCTGCCGGCCAATGCAGGTATGACAGGGCTTCTCCTTCAAGCATGGTCCCAGGAAGAATGGCCAGATAAACCTCATTACCATCTTCAATTCAATTCATCTTTCTCTGCTCTGGGAGAATCTGCACCGTGGCTTTTCTGCGAAGAAAAAAATTTGCCCTCATGAATCTTTGCTGTCGAAAACCCAATTTCTTTGACTCTAACCAAGAAGCAGGAACTAGAAAACAAAATGTAAACTTCACCAATTTTGTCTCCCAGAAGGAGTGAACTCGAAATGTCTAGACATAGAAAAGTACACAACGGTCAGTGAAGCAGTGTGTCTCCATGTCATTAACAGCGATGGGAGCATCAGGAGGGGATGACCACGCAGAAGGACCTCTTAGGCCCTCTGGACCCTGCTCTCCAGGACAGGATGCCATTATCTCGTTTACTGCACCAGGAACTCAGTTCTGAAGCCACTGGCTTGGGTAGTTCACTATTTGCAGTTGCCTTCCACGACATGGAAAAGTAGATGCTTCCTGTGATCCCCTTCTGTTTTAGCTCAAGACAACGCCAAGTGACCAGCAATCTCAGGACAAGATCCTTTGCACTCTACTCCCAAGGCCAGGAACACCATTTCTTCAGGTTCCAGCCAACCGAGTGCCATGAGAGGGCCTATTGCCTCCAGCCAAGGAATCGTTTTACTTCATGGACTGAATACGGGAAATAGTAGACACTTTTTCACCATCAAGGCATTTATGATTTGAATGGGAAAATGACATAGTTATGAGTTAATATAGCTGCAGGATTTATTACCTACAAACAGGTCAGATTTGCGTTTTGTGGGGACCTCAACAATCTGGGAATGTCTTAAAGAAAAATAATACAAGATTGTGAATGCATAAGTAGGCTCAAAAGTGAATATTTATTTGGAATGAGTAAACAGATTGTAACAAATTGCCTATTTTTAAAAGACTATTTTTAGAACAGTTTTAGATCCACAGCAAAATAGAAGTACAGAGATTTCCCATATGCACCCTGCCCAACACAGGCATAGTCCTCCCCCCATTATCAATATTTCCCACCAGAGTGATACATTTTTTACAATCGGTGAGCCTACATTGACACATCATTATCACCCAAAGTCCATAGCTTGCAATGGGATTACTCTTGGTCTTATACATACTGTGGGTTTGGACAAATGGGTAATGATATGTACCCACCAGTATAGGATCATACAGAATAGTTTCACTGCCCTAAAAATCCTGTACTCTACCTTTTCACCCCTCCCTCCTCCTAATCCTAGCAACCAATGACCTTTTGACTTTCTCCATAGTTTTTCCCAAATAACATATTTTTAAAAGATAAAAAACTCCATGAATCTCACAAAACCAGAAAAGTCAGCCAGTCAAGCCCTGGCTATGTATATTTCAAATCTTGTGTCTCTGCATGGTATACACTTCCAGGGTTGGGAGCCCTAATACATGTTCCACCCAGGCATGTTTCTGGTCTTGAACTTCCATCTCATGGCACCAGTAGGCCATGGGGGTGTGCCTGGAAGCCATTTCTACATCAGGACAGTGAGTCATGCTTAACTACACAAAGTGACTGAAGTGTGAATACGTATCATAAGAGCGATGGAGGGAAAGCCAGAGTGGAAATAATACAACGGTCTTAACCTTTGTCATGAAAATATCTTACTTTTGCTGATTTCACAAAAACATATACTGTTGGAACACATTGTTAGGGCACTTGGGCAGTGATGAGGGGCCCTGAGGCTTAACCTTCATTGGTGTCATGGTAAACCTCCCATTGCATCTAGACCAAGGTCAAATCTGAACACTAATAAAGTTAACATCATCCACAAAAATGTGGCTAAGTATTTAGAGAAGAACACTATGGGTGTCTTGTTATTTTCAGTGTCTTGGGGGCATTTCCCCAAGAATCACAGCCCGTGAGAATGATTCTGATTTTTGCCTGTGTTTTACAGAAACCAAGCTTCTGACCTATAAGCCCAATAAATAATCAAATGCTCTTTATTTACTGTTTATAAGATCTAGCTTTATCCTGAACTCTCAGAAATGTTCAATTTAATCTGCTAATGTTCAGATTAGTACTGTCCCAACCCTCCCCTGGGCCCCACCCCAGGAACATGAACATGGTAGGGAATGCTGGGTGAACAAGAATAATAGAGGGAAGGCATCTCGGGGAAGTAACCCGATCTGCTGCAATATGAACAGGAGGTTCAAAGTCAGTGGAACAGAACAGAGGAAACGTAACACAATGGGTGCAGGTCGGTCTAAGGGTTTCTTGGGAAGAAGGACTGCCGCAGCGGGACTGAGTTCCCGAGGAAGACCCGGGAGTGCTTGTGAACTTATGACCTTCTCATCCATGGGGCTGGTTTGGACATGTTTTGGAGGAGACAAGAGAACCAGTTAGATGGCCATTCCTAGGGCATCCAAATTCTTTCTCCTGTCCGAGGTTCATGCTTGGATTTTAGGTAAACAGCGCCCTCTACTGCTAAACAGCTCCCATCACAGCACTTAGGGCTCTTTTCCCTGCGAGCCCCTGAAGGGGAGTGGAACAAGGTGGAAATGATGGTTTGATCCATAGAATACCAAGAGTCTCCAACCAGACTGGTGTGGCCCAGTGGTTGAACATCCCCCTATGAACCAGGAAGTCACGGTTCGATTCCTGGTTGGTCAGGGCACATGCCAGGCACATTCCCAAATCCCAGTGTGGGGTGTGCAGGAGGCAGCAGATCAATGATTCTCTCTCATCATTGATGTTTTATCTCTCTCTTCCTCTCTGAAATCAATGAAAATATATTGTTAAAAAAGAATTAAAAAAGAGTCTTCAACCAAAACAGAGGTTTCTGTGTCAGATTTAAAGATAACCAGGAGACCCTACTCCCAAGGAATCCAAGCTGTTTTTCTATCTACAACTGCATCCCAAGGACTGCAAGCTCATAAGGGTCCTAAGAGTTCAGGTTGGCAGGCATTCACCCGCCCGATACTAGGCTGAGGAGGCTTGTGCCCTCCAGGAGCTCCTGGCCAAGCTCTAATTGTACCTGATTCTCTGGTGCCCCAAGTCTCTGCTCTGAAGGAGGCAGCTCTCCTTGGAGACCTTAGACTCTCTAACTGCTCTCCACTCGATTTCTTCTCTAAGCTCTTTGGCAGCTGAGGACAGGCAGGGAGAGCCTGATACAATTAAAAATGAGTCCATGATATTTAACCAGGTGCCCAGTGAGGTCCCCTGGGCATGGAAACCTCCTCAGAAGATAGTAAATAATAGTGACACACAGAAACAGGGCCGAATGCCTCCCCTTTGATCTTCGATTTCCTCCATAAGGATCTTGGCACCTGGGTTCAATGTTGTTCTGTTTGGGCCTTGGTATGGAAACACGAACGCCAACTTCCTTCTGAAGGCCAGGCAACCCGATGAGAACCAGGAGGAAACTCTCCAGGCACAGGGTCCTGCTTGTCCCCCCTCCCCACCTCCTACCCCCCGGACCTCCAGCTTTAGTAGGTCAGATCGATGTCTGGGGATTCCTGGCACCCTAATCTGTGCTGAGGTTCAGGTGAAAAACGTGGAAAGTGAAAAGCCAGGCATGATATCCTGTACACACACACACACACACACACACACACACACACACAAAACCCCTGACTGTAAATACAGGATTCAGCCTATAAAAGAAACAATAAGAGCAGGATTCAATGAGGCTCCCCCGACAAATGGAGTGTTTAGGGTTTTCTTGGGATTCTATTGTGTAGACTGGAGTTTCTTAACACAGTAAGACAGCAAGTGGCTTCCTGTTATGGAAACAGCCAAACCCTGACATTCAGAAAGTCAATCTATACAGCAACTGGATAAACAACCAAGATAATGATCAGCCATAATCGGCACAATAGCCAAAATGGAATTGCTTGGAGAAAAGGGGCTGGCGCAGGCCCAAGCAGTGCAGATGAATACAAGCCATCTCCTGCGTAACAATCCCCATTCATTGTACCCCGGGCTTGTGCACACCACCCTGTCCACGGCGGCCGGGAGTGTGCGGGTACAGATCCCAGTGATATTTATAGGCAGCTTGCCTGGAGCCTTGTGTCTGGCTCCTGGGTGACCTTCCTACGACCTGGGGCACTGTGCCAGGACAGGTGTCCCCTGTCTTTGTCAGTGCTGGTGTCCCACTCCAGGCCCTGTAGCTCGTGAGGGGTGAGCCCATCCCAGCCAGTTTTTCTTTTTATCATTGATTTCAGAGAGGAAGGAGAGGGAGAGAGAGATAGAAACATCAATGATGAGAGAGAATCATTGACTGCCTCCTGCATGCCCCCCACTGGGGATCGAGCCAGGCAAACCAGGCATATGCCCTGACCGGGAATTGAACCACAATCTCTGGGTTCATAGGTCGATGCTCAACCACTGAGCCACCCTAGCGAGGCATCCCAGCCGTTTTTTGAATCTGGGTCTTCGTTCCCCCATCTCTGTAGGGCCATCCTACTATGTTCAGATCACTCTGCTATTTCCTCTGAGGGTGGCACAGGTGAGAGTGTCTTTAGAATACAGAAAAAGGGACAGCAGGCATGGCTGAGCACTGGGCTGGGCCCCTTGGCAACTGCAGGCCTGGGTGCAGTGAAACCCAGCCTGGCTCCCTGGACGCTCCCTCCAACTGCTGCCCAGGAACAAGGCCTGACCTGGGTGAGGAGAAGGCTCTGGGACCTGCTCCAGCACCACATCCCCGCAGCTACACCTTCCCCACACCCAGGGAGTGCAGAAGAGACAACAGTGAGGGCCAATGGATGACGACCTTGAGCAAGAAGAGAGTCTTCAGGTCAAGAAAATCAATCCTAGAACTCAAGAAGCATGAAACTCGCTATTTCTACCCCGTATATAAAGCTCTTTCGTGTCCATATCCCGTTCCACCTTGACAACTTCCCTGTGGGTCTAGTATCCCATTATCCCATTATCCCGTTTACAGATGTGAAGAACTAATGTCCACGGGAATAAGGAACTTCCCTAAATCCACGTGCCCGGTAAGTCCTGGAGTCAGAATTCCATTAGGCCCGTTGGCTCCAAGAGCAGTGTTCCTTCCACTAACTTTCCCTAAACCTGAATCCTCCACTTCAGCACTACACTGTGTCCACTGACACCAGCATGAGTGTTTATTTCCACCTGACTAAAGAGATTCCACTTGCTCACTCCTCATGACCATCCTTTGCACATTCCAGGGACTTGGTCTGCTTTTCTCTGCTTTCCTTGGCATTGACAATGTGATAGGAATAATGAGAAAAAGATCCCAGCCAGCCAAGTTCATGCCCAAGCTGCGCATACCTGTACAGAGGCGTGAACAAACATGAGACAACCGGGCTCCTGACTCACTCTGCCAAGAATGGATCCCCCATTGCAGGTGCTACAGGTGGGATCTCTGTCTTCCCAGAAACCATAGCATGACCTGCAGTACCATGATATCACTCCCAACACAGGCCAAGAGGCTCAGTGCAGGTGGCCTCTTTCTCTTTGACCATGTCAAACCTTCCGTGCTTCTCTTTTGCCTGCTGAGAAGTCCTGCCTGTCTGGCCATCAAGGGTTCCATGATCTGGCTCCCCCATGCCTTCTGACCAGCCAGGCTGCTGTTTCTCTCTCCCTCTCCCCACCCACCTGCAGGCCTCCTCCACTCCATTTCTCCAAACCTTACACATCCTTCCAGGTTCAAGTCACACGAAATCTTTGTGAAATCTTTCCTTATGACCTTGTTTTGCAAATGAGGAGGTGCTACAGGTGGGATCTCTGTCTTCCCAGAAACCATAGCATGACCTGCAGTACCATGATATCACTCCCAACACAGGCCAAGAGGCTCAGTGCAGGTGGCCTCTTTCTCTTTGACCATGTCAAACCTTCCGTGCTTCTCTTTTGCCTGCTGAGAAGTCCTGCCTGTCTGGCCATCAAGGGTTCCATGATCTGGCTCCCCCATGCCTTCTGACCAGCCAGGCTGCTGTTTCTCTCTCCCTCTCCCCACCCACCTGCAGGCCTCCTCCACTCCATTTCTCCAAACCTTACACATCCTTCCAGGTTCAAGTCACACGAAATCTTTGTGAAATCTTTCCTTATGACCTTGTTTTGCAAATGAGGAAATGGAGGATCAATGGGATTAAATAACTTGCCAAAGGTTGCACAGCTAGCAAGTGGTAACATACAGATTTCAAACCGGGCCTGTCAGATTCCAAAATCAAGGCATTTTTCTACTAAACCCTGCCTCCCCACGTTCTCTTTTGCCTGCTGAGAAGTCCTGCCTGTCTGGCCGCCAAGGGTTCATGATCTGGCTCCCCCATGCCTTCTGGCCAGCCAGGCTGCTGTTCCTCTCCCCCTCTCCCCACCCGCCTGCAGGCCTCCTCCTCTCCATTTCTCCAAACCTTACGCATCCTTCCAGGTTCAAGTCACATGATGGCTCCTTTGTGAAATCTTTCCTTATGACCTTGTTTTGCAAATGAGGAAATGGAGGATCAATGGGATTAAATAACTTGCCAAAGATTGCACAGCTAGCGAGTGGTAAAATACAGATTTCAAACCAGGTCTGTCAGATTCCAAAATCAAGGCATTTATTTTCTACTAAACCCTGCCTCCCCACAAGGAGCAAATGGGATGACATACTCAGTGCAATAGCAAGTACGAGGTGCCAGAGCGCTGCAAGTCCCCCTCCCCCACCTGCTTGAGGGCAGAAAGTAGAAGATGTGAATAGGGCCATGTCCACCCTGGATGCTCAGGTAGAGTCCCCTTCAATAGAGACCACAGAATTAACAACAGCTTCCACCTAAGGTCTTTATCAACGACAGTAACTACCATTTATTAAGACCCAACTATGTAGGGGAAACTCTGCTAACTTCAAATGCATCACCCCATTTAATCCTCACCCCCACATCACACATTAGGTATTATTTATTTCTATTTTCTGAAGAAGACTCGATGCTTAGAAAGACCCGAGCTAGGCATTTCCCCCAACAACCATGTGAATTATGAAAGGTTATTTCTACGTTACAGTTGGCAATATTAGAACTCAATGAATTTCAGCCACTGGCCGTTGTATGAGGAGCAAATGGGATGACATACTCAGTGCAATAGCAAGTATGAGGTGCCAGAGCGCTGCAAGTCCCCCTCCCCCACCTGCTTTGAGGGCAGGAAGCAGTGGATATGAATAGGGCCATCCCTGCCCTGGGTGCTCAGGTAGTCCCCTTCTATAGAGACCGTAGAATTAACAGCAGCTTCCACCTACTGCCTTTATCAACGACAGTAACTGCCATTTATTAAGACTCAACTATGTAGGGAAAACTCTGCTAACTTCAAATGCATCACCCCATTTAATCCTCACCCCACATCACACATTAGGAATTATTTATTTCCATTTTCTGAAGAAAACTGTGCTTAGAAAGACCTGAGCTAGGCATCCCCCCCCCCGCCCCCCAGGTCTCCCAACAACCATGTGAAATATGAATGATCATTTCTGGGTTACAGTTGGCAATATTGGGACTCAATGAATTTCAGCCACTGGCCGTTGTACGTGATG
Organism: Myotis brandtii; assembly: GCF_000412655.1. NCBI lineage: Eukaryota > Metazoa > Chordata > Mammalia > Chiroptera > Vespertilionidae > Myotis > Myotis brandtii. Next base: position 62,703 of record NW_005354519.1, on the reverse strand, counting down.
GAGCTGGGTGAGAGCTCACGAGGCCTCTCTGCCTGGGCTGATGGAGGATGAGATGGAGACCCTCCAACCGGGAGTCCCGCACCAGTAACTGTGGCCTTTGTGTGATCTGAGTGAGTTTCCACTGTTTAACTGAGTAGAGGAAACAAGAAGGAAGGTGAGGAAAGGTTCAGGGCCCATTTAAAGAGAACAGAGAGTATAAGGAACGTCCCATGAGGAGCAGCAGCTGAGAGGTGGCTGTGTGGGCCCAGGGACCCAGGCTCTGGTGCTTGGGATATGGAGTAGTCTGGAAGGAGAGAACCTGGTGGAGAAGGAGGCATTCCCTCATTTGAAACTTTCACCATAGTCTCTTCCCAGGCTCGGCATGTAAAAGTCAGGGGCTCTGACTGGACCCCAGCAACCAATCTCCAGCCTCTACTCCCTGGAAAGAGAGACAATCTGGAAAGGAAGGCTCCTCTGTGCACCTCCCTTAAAGCAGGAGTTAGCTCTGCCTTGTGCCTGCAGAAAAGTGGGAACTTTGTTCTTAAGGGAAACAGGCCCAGGATGGGACCAGCTGAGGACTCCCTGCAGAAGGAACCTACGAGACAGGTGGGGCACCAAGAAAGGGAGCAGAAGATGAAGGTCAGTTCCACACAGGTACTGAATGGGATGAGAGAGACACAGCCACTGCCCCCAAGTGTTGACTCGCAGGGAGGGTCAGGGAGCCAACCACAGCTGGGCCCAGGAAAATAGAATCTATCCAGTATTCCATCTATGCATGTGGATCTCAACAAATATTTATGGAACTGACTCCAAAATAGAGAAGGAAACAAGATGGCAAACCCCTAACTAAAATGCAGGGTGTTGGTGGTACATGCTAAGCCACAAGGGTAGTGCAACCTCCTTGACTCTTTTGGGCTCAGGAGAGCTAAGCAAGCTTCTAGGAGGAGGAGGAGGCATCTGATGTGGGCTTGAGACAATGAAGCAAGTCTCATGATGCACGAGACTGTTAATGGACTAGGGTTCCCTAGACCTGGGATGGGATCTTCCCTCTGTTATTAGCTGTTTGTCATTGGCAAGGAACGTGCCCTCTCTGAGCCTCCATTTTCTTTACTTGAGGATAATGATAACAAGGGTTTATTCTTCATTCACCAAACCATCTACTGAGGACCCACTGCAAGAGAACAGAGAGTATAAGGAAGGTCCCATGAGGAGCAGCATGATGCCCTTCTGGGCCTGGAAACACAGTGGCAGATGTGACAAACAACGACCTGCTCCTGTGGTGCTTTCTTTCCAGTGAGAAGAAGCAGAAAGTGAAACAGTGGATAGAGTGTTGGCCTGCGGACGGAAGGGCCCCCGGGTTCGATTCCAGTCAGGGGCACATGCTGGGGTTGAAGAGGCAGCCGATCAATGATTCTCTCTCATCATTGATGTTTCTATCTCTCTTCCCTCTCCCTTCCTCTCTGAAATCAATAAAAATATATTTTAAAAAATAAGCAAGATCCCTTTAGGTGGTGATAACTTGGTAACTGTTATGAAGAAGATGAACAGGGTGGGGTGGGGAGAGAGACTATGGTGTGGATCTTTCCCTGCTGATTGCATCCTCTGTCTTGTCAGGAGCCAGACCAGAACTCTTTCTCAACTGTGCCATTGGAATGAGTGATTTGCCTCTTTGTGTCTCCCATAAATTCATATATTGAAATTCTTCTCCCCTCCCATCCCCCAGCGAGATGGTATGAGGAAGTGGGCCTTTGGGAGGTGATGAGGTCGTGAAGGTGAAGGCCTCAGGATGGGATGAGTGCCCTTAGAAAAAGAGGAAGAAGAGACACGAGGGAGCTTGCTTCCCCTTTCCGCTTCCCACCATGTGAGGACCCAGCGAGAAGACCTCTGTCTCCAAACCAGAAGTGCGTTCTTACCAGCCATGAGATCAATCAAGCACTCCTGGCCCTAGGCTGGGGAGTCCCCAGAACTGTGAGAAATACATTTTGTTGTTTAAGCTGCCAGGTCTACGGTAACTTGTGAGAACAGCTGAATGGACTGAGACACTGATTCTTCCGTCTTTCTAGTCCTCTCCCCACCCCAAACTCATGAAAGCAGCCATCTTACCAGGAGACCCTCTTCCAAGGGGATTCCATGACTGAAAACTCAGCCCGGGGGTGGTTGATTTGTTGCTCGTTCAGCTACCTGGCAGCCTTGGCAACAACCGCAGGCCACACCAGAAACCCAGGTGCAAAACTCTATCTGCACGAACCCATGGTAACCTCAACCCACCTGTTCTCCCTGCCTCCCATCCTCCCCTTTGGAAAAGCATGCAGATCAGAAAGAAGTCCATGGCCAGCACCCATACCGGAAGCACAGTACGTTCTAGCTAGGCCAAGGGGAGCCTGGGAGGGACGGGGGCTGGGGCTGTCCTGGTTGCTGCCTGTGGAGCTTTCTGGAAAGTGAGAGTATGAGCTCAGTTTGGAAATTGCAAAACTGCAAGTGATGTGGTTTGGCAGTAGAAAGGGTGTGGGAGACAGCCCTGGGGAAGGAGAAAGCTGGAGCCAGTGGGGATAAGAGGGGTGGCTGCTGCATTGCTACTCCAATCCAGAGCCCTGAACTAAAATTGGATGGCTAAGCACAAAGGGGAAAGATCCCTAGTCAGAGCAGCACCTGCTTTCTGCTCCCAGTTTCTTCTTCCAGGCAAGGGGATGGCTTCTTAGCAGCCTCCACTAGAAGGGGTAAGTGGGCCCCAAAGAGCTCTGGAGTAGAATCATCCAGTAATAAAACTGGAGGAAATACAAAAAGGATGCCATTAATTCCCTCATTTCACAGGTGAGGAAACTGAGGGTCAGAAGGGAAGGTGTTTGTCTAGGACCACACAGCTTGTAGTCTGACACAGATTTCTGCCCTCCAGCGTGGCATTCCCACCATACTCCTCACCTGCTGGGGATGTCCTGGTTGCTGCCTGTGGAGCTTTCTGGAAAGTGAGAGTATGAGCTCAGTTTGGAAATTGCAAAACTGCAAGTGATGTGGTTTGGCAGTAGAAAGGGTGTGGGAGACAGCCCTGGGGAAGGAGAGAGCTGGAGCCAGCGGGGATAAGAGGGGTGGCTGCTGCATTGCTGCTCCAATCCAGAGCCCTGCACTAAAATTGGATGGCTAAGCACAACGGGGAAAGATCCCTAGTCAGAGCAGCACCTGCTTTCTGCTCTCAGTTTCTTCTTCCAGGTGAGGGGATGGCTTCTTAGCAGTCTCCACTGACGGGGTTTCCAAAAGGAGTAAGTGGGCCCCAAAGAGCTCTGGAGTAGAATCATCCAGTAATAAAACTGGAGAAAATACAAAAAGGATGCCACTAATTCCCTCATTTCACAGGTGAGGAAACTGAGGGTCAGAAGGGAAGGTGTTTGTCTAGGACAGTGATGGCGAACCTATGACGAACCTATGACATGCGTGTCAGAGGTGACACGCGAACTCATTTTTTTGGTTGATTTTTCTTTGTTAAATGGCATTTAAATATATAAAATAAATATCAAAAATAGAAGTCTTTGTTTTACTATGGTTGCAAATATCAAAAAATTTCTATATGTGACACGGCACCAGAGTTAAGTTAGGGTTTTTCAAAATGCTGACACACAGAGCTCAAAAGGTTCACCATCACTGCTCTAGGACCACACAGCTTGTAGTCTGACACAGATTTCTGCCCTCTAGTGTGGCATTCCCACCATACTCCTCACCTGCTTTGTGTCACGCCCAGCTCGTCTGCAGACTGAAGGATGGAGAGGGAAAGACATATGGCCATGCTTCAGGTCCCAGCCCTAGGCCTGCTTAGCTTCTCAAGGAGCTGGAGGGAGACCAGGGGTCCCATGTTTGCTGTAAGAAACACTAAAGTCATCCAGTCCTGGGGGTGTTTAGAGCCCAACAGATTTCTGCAGTGAGGACAACAATATTCAGCTGCTCAGCACCTCCTGGGTGATGCCCATCCTTTGCAGACCTGACTTTCTAGGTTGAGGAAACAAAAGATTGTCTCTGCCACTTACTCGTTATGAGACCTCTGACACACATATGACCCTCATGCTTCTTTGAGTCCCTATGCTCTTACCTGTCCAATAGTACACACCCTTCTTACATCATTCAGTTGTTAGACCCAAAATAAAATATCTGACGTGAGAAATATATGGCTCTGTGTTTGCTCTGAAGCTTTATCTGTGTAGCATCAACATCACCATCACCATTTTTATCATCATCATTGTTGCCTGGAGGAAGCGAAGATGTACATTATTTTGGATGTTATGATGTGTAACTCTAATTGCTAATTACCAAAGGCCTTAGGTGACTAATAAAGACAGCAGTCAGACACCTGGACTGTCCGTAGTCAGAACTTGCTCTCCAGCGGGCTGCTGTCCTCCCGGCGGGTTCTTAGTACATGTTTATTTCCTGGCTCATCCACCTGCCTTGTAGATGGAATCAAGAGAGGCTAAATGAGGCAGGACTTAGGGGTTTCCAGTTGGTGGTTCTTCCACCTGCCATAGTGATACTGCCAGAATGGAGAGATCCCGACTTCTATGTTCTAATGACCATGGGGTCGGCTACCCATGGATTCCATGGTGGTATCCTTCTAAGTTGGGCACTCATGACAGGCTTCCTGGAGGAGATGGGCCTTCCTACTTGTGATGGGGGAGGAGTGACTGGTTCCCTGTGCTGGGATCGGAGCCATTGATGGTCCAAGATGTCTTGTCCATCCAGCTAGTGTGTTTTATAAAACCATCTACTATGTAGACAGCCAAGCCATTTATGACACATTTTCTGCTTAAGAGAATAAGTCCCTCCCCCACACCCACCCACCCATTTCAGAACTAAAACAGTTAAAATGCAGCCTCGCCATTCCATTGGCTTCCGCAGCATCGGGTGACAGGAAGGCTGCCTTGGTGTGGTCCTCACCTGGCAGCAGGCAGGTGTGTGCCCTGTGGCCTGGGTCATGTTGGACTTCTGTTCCCACAGTTCCCCTTCTCACACCAGGTCGACCTCATTCATCTGTGCTCCTGCCTGGTTTTTGTGGGCATCTGAGACCAGAGCTGCCTTTTCCCTCTTGGTTAGAAGCATTCTTGTCTTACAGTCTGATTTCAGATCACAGAAAATAGCCCTGGATGGGCAATGCCTCAGGATCTAAGGGGCAGGCTCGGTGAGGGAGTGATACACTCAAGGTCACAGGACCAGTTAGTATCAGACTCCCGGGGAGGCCTTTGGGCACCTGCCTCCAGCTGTGTCAATGTGCCCCTGTTTCTCAGCACTCCCTCACCAATGGCCTCTTTTTCAGCTTCTAGCCCAATCCTCCCTGCTGCTGGGGACCTCCTGGTGCCTGGCCCGAGTCCCTACCATGCTACCCATAGTTCGTGACCACCTGTCTCCATGGGCACCTGGGTTCCCTCTCATTAGCTTCTCTTAACAAACTGGGCGGGGCCTGGAATCTGGTGACCCCCTCCTCACTCCCATCCTTTTCCCCTCTTCTTCACTCTAGAACAAATCCCATGGCTGGGGTCCCAGGGGTGAGAGTGTGTCCATCACTGAGATGCAGGGGTCTAGGCCCAGTGGCCTCTGGTGGAGGCAGTGAGGTTAGAGGAATGGAGCAAGGGGCCAGGGTCAGGGCCCGGGAAGGTTTGGCACCCGTGGCCATCCCCGAGTCTGAATGAATAGAAGTCCCGGCGGAAACACCTGGTGGTAACGGAAATCCAGGACAACTTTTATTATCCCTGTTCACAGGTCCATTCAGACTACATTGGGGGCTTCCTATTTCCTCTGCCGGCACTTCACACTCATTCATAACAAGAAAAGCCATTGTGCTCCTAGTTACGGGCTGAGGATCCCCACGGGGCGGGCATTAAATGCACGGGACCGGAGGCTTATTTTTAAAATTGTATTCCCTGCTGAGTTGCGGGTTCTTATTTTTTCCTCCTCCCACAAAGAAAACTTTAGTGAAGAGGTAGTTTTCTCCCAAGTGCGACGGTGAAAAATAACTGTGAAATCCATTTCGGAGTTTCCGCGGTGATGATGATGATGTGGGATCCTGCTTGGTGGAAAGGGAGCTGTCCTTAGCGCCAGTCCTAGATCCTGGCCCTGGCTGTGCCCACACATTCGCTGGCTGACATTCGGCAAGGGATTCTACCCAATGGTTCAGTTCCCAACTCTCAAATGAGGGAGTGGGCCAGATAGTTGGGGTTTCTTTTCGTTCTCAAGTGTTGTGCTTACAAATGGCACAGACTGAAAAGTCAAATCCTCCTGGATGTGGCCCATGGAGAGGAGTCCCTGTTTAGAGAGGGCCAGGCCATCTCTACCCTCTGGTTGTTCATTTTCAGGCCAGAGCCAACCAGAGCTCCAGATACCCAAGGTTCCATAGCGGCCCATGATGACAGGAGATGGCCATGAGCTCAGGCTCCATTTGTAAGTCAGGTCCTCAGTAAACAGGTGCCCAGCTTTTTTTTTTTTTTTAAATATATTTTATTGATTTTTTACAGAGAGGAGGGGAGAGGGATAGAGAGTTAGAAACATCGATGAGAAACATCGATCAGCTGCCTCTTGCACGCCCCCTACTGGGGATGTGCCCGCAACCAAGGTACATGCCCTTGACCGAAATCGAACCTGGGACCCTTGAATCCGCAGACTGATGCTCTATCCGCTGAGCCAAACCGGTTAGGGCAGGTGCCCAGCTTTGATGGTCCAATTCTGATGAGGGATCAGCAACAAGGCTGGTGCCTGAAGCTGCTGAGACTTCTATCCATGTCTCTAGATTCTTCTCCCCGAAAGAGAAATCCAACAGCCTGGCCTCTTCCACCTGGTCATGACTCCCTGGTCATGATTGTATTGATAACAATATTCATGATTGTTCCCCAAAAGCTGGCCAGCTAGACAGCTCGTAAAACTCACCTGCAAGCACCGGTGTTCAACAGAGCCACCCGAACAGAGCAGCGATTTGTCTGCTTGCTTTTAATATTACCTGTTAGAGGAAAATTATTCTGACACTTGTTAAAACAGCAAGGAAGACTTCAGGACTATCATGATAGACGTCAAGAGAATCTAGAGAGGGGAGAGAAGTGGGCTCAACTCTGAATACAAGGACAAATAGGGTCAGAGGATGGAAATTCCCAAGAGCAGGCGTCAACAGTAGGGGATTCTTGCTTAGATGACCAAGAGGCACTCACTGAAGGCAGCCCAGGTGTTCAGATATCACTTGGAGGAGGGTGGGGGTGAGGAGTTGGATCGGATATTGAGAGTAATCAGATACGGAGGGTGGAGAATTCTCTCTAAACTGACTTAGCAGGACTAAAACTTGCTAAAACTGAACTCTGGAAGGATGGACACAGAAGCCCAAGGCTGAGGCCTAACTGAAAAGGACTCAGAGGAGCCTGTCTACAGTTTGGTCAAAGAGATGGTCTTAGTCATACCTGGGGGAAAGAATAGCTTTCTCTTCTGGGTTTCAATGATCTGCCTCTGGGGTTTTGGGGGGGCATGCCATTGATGAGTTTTACTCTCCTATCTTCTCCTGCTGGGAGGGGTGGGGGAGGCACTTAGTCAGGTGGCAGCTGGGGTTAGATCCTGACTCAGTTACCTTCTGGTCCTGAGTCCAGGATTGAAGAAGTGCTTTGGAAATGACATGGAGGGCTGCTGAGTGCAACCCAGAGCAGCTTTCGGGAACTTGGCCTTGCTTGCTGTTCCTTTTCTTTTCCATCTCATTTCCTCACTGCTTGTAGCTGAGACAGGGGTTGTGATTGTGGGGGGACATGGATGGTCAACTCTGGGAGGACCGGGAGGGTGTGGGGCTGTTCTCTGCCATGTGCCAGGTTGCCACCTATCCATATAGAGGTTCAGTAAGTAATCAATGAATGCCTGAGTGACTGCGTGGGAGAGGGCATTCGGGGATAGGGGGAAGGAGAAGCAGAGCAGCGGGCCAGCCATAGCCTCTGAGCTGCTGTTTGGCAGACCCTTAGGGAGTTGCAGGCTATGGGCAGTTGGGGGACCATTGGCCCATCATGGGTTAGCGCCCTCGGCGTTGGTGGCGATGGGTGTGCAGAGCGGGACGGTGGGAGCTCCCTGGTCCGCGTGGTGCGTTCCTGGGACACGTCCTGTCTTTGCTTTCTTAATTCTGATCTGGGATTTTGCTAGTTTGGGGCCACTGGACGTGGAAAGTGAGAAAGAAAATGTGCTGATCACCTCAACTTCTTCTTAGTCCAAGACTTTGGAGGGTTGATAAAGGCAGTCTTGAACAGGAAAAACAGCTGAGCAGAGATTTCTAGAGACAGGCAAAGGGTGGTGGAGACAATGAGCTCCTGAGCATGTCCCGGCTCTGTGCTCTGTGACCCTGGGCCAGACGTGCCATCTGTGAAAGGGCAGGAGGACAGGAGTGGCTGCCACACCTACAATGAACTCTGCTTCACATTTTATATTCCTCTTCTCGTCAACCACACAAAACTTCTCCAGCAGGTACTCCTATCCCCGTTTTACATCTAAGGAAACGGGTTCAGAGAGGTCAATTTTGCCCTAAGCCACGCATTGCTAAGTGGCTGAGCCAGGATCTCAGGCCTGGTCCCTCTAGCTCCCAAGCCCCAAAGCCAGCATTCCCAGCCAAACTTCAAGGTGGATGATACTCACAACGATCCTGGGCAACAAGACACCCCTTTTCTCAAGTCCACATATGCACACACAAACGTGCACAACCATGCACATATATACACATGCATGCACATAAACATGCACTGCACATCCATGCACACAGTCATGCATACATAGACACAGGTACACATGAAAACACACAGGCATAAACATGCATGTGCATGCATTCACACAGGGCTGTCTGGAGAAAAGCAAACAGAGCAACAATGAGCTGTGAAGAAGAGTGGGCTATGAAGAGAAGTGGGTGTCGGAAAGAATAGCTTTCTCTTCTGGGTTTCAATGATCTGCCTCTGGGGTTTTGGGGGGGCATGCCATTGATGAGTTTTACTCTCCTATCTTCTCCTGCTGGGAGGGGTGGGGGAGGCACTTAGTCAGGTGGCAGCTGGGGTTAGATCCTGACTCAGTTACCTTCTGATCCTGAGTCCAGGATTGAAGAAGTGCTTTGGAAATGACATGGAGGGCTGCTGGGTGCAACCCAGAGCAGCTTGCGGGAACTTGGCCTTGCTTGCTGTTGTTTTTCTTTTCCATCTCATTTCCTCACTGCTTGTAGCTGAGACAGGGGTCATGATTGTGGGGGGACATGGATGGTCAACTCTGGGAGGACCGGGAGGGTGTGGGGCTGTTCTCTGCCATGTGCCAGGTTGCCACCTATCCATATAGAGGTTCAGTAAGTAATCAATGAATGCCTGAGTGACTGCGTGGGAGAGGGCATTCGGGGATAGGGGGAAGGAGAAGCAGAGCAGCGGGCCAGCCACAGCCTCTGAGCTGCTGTTTGGCAGACCCTTAGGGAGTTGCAGGCTATGTGCAGTTGGGGGACCATTGGCCCATCATGGGTTCTGAGAAGAGCCCACGTTACCCTGTCTTTGCTTTCTTAATTCTGATCTGGGATTTTGCTAGTTTGGGGCCACTGGACGTGGAAAGTGAGAAAGAAAATGTGCTGATCACCTCAACTTCTTCTTAGTCCAAGACTTTGGAGGGTTGATAAAGGCAGTCTTGAACAGGAAAAACAGCTGAGCAGAGATTTCTAGAGACAGGCAAAGGGTGGTGGAGACAATGAGCTCCTGAGCATGTCCCGGCTCTGTGCTCTGTGACCCTGGGCCAGACGTGCCATCTGTGAAAGGGCAGGAGGACAGGAGTGGCTGCCACACCTACAATGAACTCTGCTTCACATTTTATATTCCTCTTCTCGTCAACCACACAAAACTTCTCCAGCAGGTACTCCTATCCCCGTTTTACATCTAAGGAAACGGGTTCAGAGAGGTCAATTTTGCCCTAAGCCACACATTGCTAAGTGGCTGAGCCAGGATCTCAGGCCTGATCCCTCTACCTCCCAAGCCCCAAAGCCAGCATTCCCAGCCAAACTGCAAGGTGGATGATCCCTCACAATGATCCTGGGCAACAAGACACCCCTTTTCTCAAGTCCACATATGCACACACAAATGTGCACAACCATGCACATATATAAACATGCATGCACATAAACATGCACTGCACAGCCATGCACACAGTCGTGCATACATAGACACAGGTACACATGAAAACACACAGACATAAACATGCATGTGCATGCATTCACACATCACTATAAAGCAGGGCTGTCTGGAGAAAAGCAAACAGAGCAACAATGAGCTGTGAAGAAGAGTGGGCTATGAAGAGAAGTGGGTGTCCCCACATGTTCCAGGGTGAAACTGGGCGCTTGGTGTGCTGTGGCCACTCACTGGCAAAGAACCCTGAGGCCCACCAAACTGGCTGGGTGAAATTTCTTTCCAGAACACTCAGCAACTTGTAGTGCATGAGGGCACATACACATATGCATGCACACACATGTTTGGACACATATGAACAGACATGCACATATGCACACACAAAGGTGCACAAACATGCACACATACACACATGCATGCACATAAACATGCACTGCACATCCATGCACACAGTCATGCATACATAGACACAGGTACACATGAAAACACACAGGCATAAACATGCATGTGCATGCATTCACACAGGGCTGTCTGGAGAAAAGCAAACAGAGCAACAATGAGCTATGAAGAAGAGTGGGCTATGAAGAGAAGTGGGTGTCCCCACATGTTCCAGGGTGAAACTGGGCGCTTGGTGTGCTGTGGCCACTCACTGGCAAAGAACCCTGAGGCCCACCAAACTGGCTGGGTGAAATTTCTTTCCAGAACACTCAGCAACTTGTAGTGCATGAGGGCACATACACATATGCATGCACACACATGTTTGGACACATATGAACAGACATGCACACATGCACACAAGAGGTGCACAAACATGCGCACATACACACAAACATGCACTGCACATACATGCACACAGACACACGTACACATGCAAACATACAGGCATACACACAGACATAAACATGCATGTGCATGCATTCACACATGCACACACTTGGCAAGGGAGTTTGGGGTGGATGCTGGCTTGCCTTTAGGATTCCTGGCATTCCTAGCAAGGCTTTTACTTACCCTACTCTTTGTGTGGTCTTAATCTGTGGTCAGGATTAGCAGCCTTTCTGGGCATCATTAATCCCTAAGTGTCCCAACCCCATATATCCCTTTCCACCCCCAATTAGACCATGTCTCTCCATGTACTGTTCACCTCCCACAAATGGATCCAATCTCCATTCAGCCCATTTCAGTCACTGTCACAAATATCATTATCCTTGTACCAGGCCTGACTAAGACCTTAACCAAAAATCCATGGATGGCGATGGGTGGGCTTTAGGCCACCCCAGAATGTAAATGGGTTATACACTGAGGAGCTGCCCAAGGTGGAATGGCATGCTTCTCCAGGGCAGGTTCTGAGGTTCCAGATGTCAGCTCTCACCCCATCTTTAATTTCAGATCCCACAGTTCTTTCTATTTATTGCTCTATGTCTTTGGCCACTAGACTATTTGCAGAGTCAGTAAACTCCTGGAGATGATCCTAAAGAAAGAGTACCCCAAGTCCTCCTGCTCTGAGCTGAATGGTGTTCCCCCAAAGTTCATATGCTGAAGCCCTAAGCCCCTCTCCATAATATTTGGAGACAAAACCCTTCAAGAGGTCATCAAGTTAAAATGAGGTCATTGGATGGGCACTAATCCAATTTGACTGGTATCCTTATAAGAAGAGAAGATTAAAACACAGACACACAAACAGAGGGAAGACCATGTGTTGACAAAAACGGCCATCTACACGCCAATGAGGGAGGCCTCAGAAGAAACCAACTCTGTCGACACCTTGGCCTTGGACTTCCAGCCTCAGAACTGTTAGAAAATAAATATCTGTTGGCATGGACAACTCAGGCTGTACAGCCCACCCTATGAGAAAATGGGACTACACCGGTGTGTGCTCAGTGCTATGCCGGCTGCTATGGATGCCTGGCTCATAGTGCATCCACCTGTGGGGGCAAATGATGCATTTCAAAGAAAGGTGTGATTGCTGCAGGGTGCAGAGGCTAGGACTCCTCAGAGCCTTTAGGACCCAGCAGGAAAGGTACTTTGGGGGCAAGTAAGCTATAACAAAGTCACTGTCACTCCATCCTCTCGCCCTGTAACCTGTCCCCACATCCTAGCGCTCAGGCATTTCAGTGTCTCCATCATGATCTGGGACTGCTCCTCACCCAAGCCTTCCTGGGACCCTGTGCTGAGGTGGTGGAGCTGGGGTCTGATCTGGCTCTGGCAGCCTGTCATTAGAGGGGAGCCCTCTTCCTGCTCCTGGAAGGGTTAACAGAGTCGGGAGCCAACAAGGCCAGGATAGGAAGCTGGCTTCATGAAAGGGGAAGGATATCTTGCTTTTTATCCGGGTGACAATGCTGAAAGTGAGCCAGTTGGGGGAGGGGCTGGAGGCCGAAAAACAACCGCCCCCAAATAAAATTATGAATGGGCTGCCTCCACAACAGACTCCACAACAATACATGAAGGCTGCGGGGAGAGGAGGGAGCCCGGGCCTGTGGACAAGCAGCAAGGTCACGGCCCCCGCCAGCCAGAGCCGTAAACAAGGGCTCACAATGCCCTCCCTTCCTCCAGGAGCCGCTCCTCTCCTGGCCCTGGTCCCAGGGGTCCCGGCTGCCCTGTCCCTCATCCTTGCAGGAGTCTGTCATTGAGAAGCCACTGCGACTTCCTCAGGGAAAACCCGGTCTTTTGTGAGCTCTTACTTCCTGCTCCTGTGGGAACCTATGACATCTGCTCCCAGGCGTCTTTCTCAGGGGACCCAAGGTGGGAAAAGAGGAGGGGTGCTGGCTGCAGGGCAGGGGGGCTACAACCTGTCCGGAGCTGGGATTGTCATCACCAGGCCTAGGGAGGGAGAACAATGAGGGGACCCCCAGTCTCCCCCACCCCCCAGGGGTCGATGCTGGTGGGAGCTTCCTCTTCCCACAAGCCTGCTCTTTTGTGTGTGTGTTTATTGGGGGGTCAGGGGAATTCTTTTGTGTTCTTTTGTTTCCCTTTTTGTTGTTGTTGTTGTTTGGCCTTTGGCTAGCCCCTAGGCTTGGGAGTGTGGAGGGGCCGGTGATGCCAGCAGGGAGGGAGTGGAGGAGCCAGGAGGTGGCCATGGGTTTGTGGGAGAGTTTGTGAGAGTTTGTAAGGGGAAGTTTGGGGTTCTGTGAAGAGAAGGGAGTGAGATGCTGGGGTGTGTTCACCAGCTATGTTTCTGCTGCATAGTTGCTGCCTTTGAGCCGTGTTTTGCTGTGTTTGAGCAAAGGCCACACGCGTGGCAGATGCCCTATGACTGGCTGAAGGGGGCGGGAGCGGGGTACAGGGTCAAGAGCTCTGTGTAGAGTGGGTTCTAGAAGCAGCTCGGAGTCGGACTTGGTCATCCTGCCTCCAAGCTGGCCTTGCAGAAAGTGGATCCAGGAAGGCCCACCAACATCCTAACCCAAACGCTGCCCCGTCTGCTCCCATGGCTGGCATCGACATGTACTCATCAAAAGCACCCGAGGGAGCCTAGAGAAGGCAGCCCTCTCTGGAGAGACCTGCCTTGACTTTGGCTCTCTCCAAGAGCTCCAGGGTGAGGCTCAGGGCGCCTCCGGCTCAGGGATGTCGAGAGCTCCATTCTCCAGAAGAACTCCTATCCCCAGGAGGAGGGGGTGAGGTCAGAGGACTCAGCCCTTCTCCCAGAAGTGAGCAGGAAAATGAAAAAGCATAAAGAGAGGGAGCGGTTTGGAGAAAACAAGGCACCTGCTAAAATATGACATAGCTGTATGTCCACACATAGAGATTTCTAGAGCAATTCCTCCTTTAGACCAGAGAGTCTTTTGCACATACACGTGCATGGAAGGAAGAACATCATGGTCTTCACTTACACATGGAATCAGAATGATGTCCCAGGTCCTAGCTCATTAGCTTTCTTCTTCACTCAGCTAATTCATGTGTTCATTCAATCATTTTATTAATTCAACCCACAAACATTTTATTTTATTATTATTTTTTATCCTCATCCAATAACATTTTTTATTGATTTTTAGAAAGAGGGAGGGAGGGAGAGAGAGAGAGAGAGAGAGAGAGACATCGGTTGCCTCCTGCATGTGCCCTGACAGGGAATCAAATCTGAAACCTTTTGGTGTACAGGACGATGCTCCAATCAAGTGAACCACCCAGCCAGGACTGAACCCACAAACATTATAAATAAGTCTCATTATTTGGCACTGCTTACATCAGCTTTTGATGTCTCATGTGGAACTGCACACTCAGGCTTGAATTCTGGGCCTTCTAGAAAGCTACAGAAACTTTTTTTTTTGATATTAGTTACCAGGGCCTAAAATATAAGGGCATAACCAAGGGCAAACCAAGGCTGAGGTCTCAATGAAGGAGCACAGGGAGCTGGGCCTGGGAAGGAGGATCCAGTCTGTGTGCCTGTGGCCAGCATCTCGGTGCTCAGCTGGCAGCACCTTCTGCGTCAGACGCTGCATCTGTCTGTGCCATGTGTGGGATATTCACAGCGTTATGTGCAGGAAGGCCTTCCAGGGTCATAGCATGTGGTGATGGGATAGTTCTATATTTGATCACAGTGGTGGCCACACAAATCTATGTGGGGGATACCATGGCAAACAGCTATACACACACACACACACACACACACACACACACACGTCCATATAAAACCAGTGAAATCGAAAGTTTGGTGGATCGCACCAATGCCAACATCTTGGTGTTGATATTGTGCTATAGTTACATGTGATGTTGTCATTGGGGGAAACTGGATGAAGGGTACGTAGGGCCTCCTGTACGTTATTTTGCAACTTCCTGTGATTCTATAATTGTTTCAAAAGAAAAAGTAAAAACCACAGTTAAAAAATGGACCCGTCTGGCCTTTATCTCCACAATTCAATCAGATTCTTGTCAAGCACACACATGAGACAAGGTTGAGACCTGATACGATGAGCTACTATTGATTTATTTTGCACAGGGACAGCGGAAAAAAGAAAAACCGAGGGTGCCATCTCCCTGAGAGCTCTGTCCCCCAAGCCAGAAAGGACAACACAGAGACAAAGGGGCAACAGGAGACGTGACACAGCCTCCCAGTATCCCCCTCCCCCAGACCATCGAAAGCTGTCCTGCTAAGACCCAGACAAGCTGTGCCTCACACCTTTGCCCGAGTGGCCCATGTGGGTCTGTGTAAGTTCAGGGCTATTGCTCTCTCAGAGTGGGCTTGGGCATCAATAGTTTTAAAAGCCTTCCTATAATTCCAGGGTGGGAAGCCCAGGTCTAGCTCTGCCCATGAGAAGCCACAAGTTGGCATACAGGTCTGCCAATGGCTACCATCAGGCAATTCAGCAACTGTTGGTGGGACCTCAATTTCTTCACCTGCGAAAGGGGATAGCCAGCCTTCAAAGGGAAGCCGCTGGTTGTAGGATTTGAGACCTGCTCCCCGGGACACTCAGCACCTGCTGCTATGAGTGCACCCTCCCTCTTGTTAGAGAAGTGTTTAGGTCTAGGACATGCAACAGAGAAACGTCCAACAACCATGGTCCCAGTGAGGCTTTCTCCCAGAAGTGAACAGGAAAATGAAAAAGCATAAAGAGAGGGAGTCTCCATTCTCCAGAAGAACTCCTAGTCCCCAGGAGAGGGGGTGAGGTCAGAGGACTCAGCCCTTCTCCCAGAAGTGAGCAGGAAAATGAAAAAGCATAAAGAGAGGGAGCGGTTTGGAGAAAACAAGGCACCTGCTAAAATATGACATAGCTGTATGTCCACACATAGAGATTTCTAGAGCAATTCCTCCTTTAGACCAGAGAGTCTTTTGCACATACACGTGCATGGAAGGAAGAACATCATGGTCTTCACTTACACATGGAATCAGAATGATGTCCCAGGTCCTAGCTCATTAGCTTTCTTCTTCACTCAGCTAATTCATGTGTTCATTCAATCATTTTATTAATTCAACCCACAAACATTTTATTTTATTATTATTTTTTATCCTCATCCAATAACATTTTTTATTGATTTTTAGAAAGAGGGAGGGAGGGAGAGAGAGAGAGAGAGAGAGAGAGAGAGAGAGAGAGAGAGAGAGAGAGAGAGAGAGAGAGAGAGAGAGAGAGAGAGAGAGACATCGGTTGCCTCCTGCATGTGCCCTGACAGGGAATCAAATCTGAAACCTTTTGGTGTACAGGACGATGCTCCAATCAAGTGAACCACCCAGCCAGGACTGAACCCACAAACATTATAAATAAGTCTCATCATTATTTGGCACTGCTTACATCAGCTTTTGATGTCTCATGTGGAACTGCACACTCAGGCTTGAATTCTGGGCCTTCTAGAAAGCTACAGAAACTTTTTGATATTAGTTACCAGGGCCTAAAATATAAGGGCATAACCAAGGGCAAACCAAGGCTGAGGTCTCAATGAAGGAGCACAGGGAGCTGGGCCTGGGAAGGAGGATCCAGTCTGTGTGCCTGTGGCCAGCATCTCGGTGCTCAGCTGGCAGCACCTTCTGCGTCAGACGCTGCATCTGTCTGTGCCATGTGTGGGATATTCACAGCGTTATGTGCAGGAAGGCCTTCCAGGGTCATACAAGTCTATGGAAGGCTGGGTCTTTTCTACAAGGCTTTCCAGAATCCTTACTGTGCCAACATCACTGTGTACCCCCAAGATGGAGTGGGGAGGAGGGATTCCCAAACCTGCCTGAACACATAGGTTTTCATGAGAACCTGGGAACACTCTTTGGGAAATGCTGTCTGGTAATGGCAGAACCTGTTGGAAAGGGGAGGTCTGACTTTGGGCCCCAGGAGAGGCCAGGCTCATGTCAAGAATAGACAGGGCCAGGCCGCTAGGGGAGGGGTAAGGGATGGGTAAAGGAGGAAAGAGGGTCAGCTGGGAGGTTTTTGTGGGATTTGGAACAAGTGACCTAAAACGACAAGGGGACATTCTGTCTACTTTAGCGGAAGAGTCTGCTTCTTCCCCCTAGGGCCCAGGGGACTTGGAGACAAGTGTGAGACTGAAAGGCCAGCTCAGAGGGAAGGGCCACTCAGGAGAAGCAGAAAAGGAGTGTGAGTGTCACATCTGTTGGAGACAAAAGTCCTGGTGAGAGAAGGGGCAGTGCCACCATAGCCACCAGGGAGCTTGGAGACTCATAGCCCCGGCAGCAGGAGGCCCGACTCACCGGTCTGAACCCCTGTGAATGGCTGTCTCCTCCTGCATCTTAGTCAACCATGAACATCTGCCTCCTAGTGACAGAGAAAGAGGCTGCTTGACAATGGACTAGCGCACAGCGGGAGGAACATTTTCACAGGTTCCATGTGGCTTAATTGAATCCTATTTAATGCAAAGCATCTGCTGCATAATCATGAGTCGCTGATCTGTTCCAGCTGATAACATCAGCACGTTGGGGAAGAGGGAAGCTTACTCCCAGAGCCTCACAGCCGTGATCCAGGACTGATCATCCTTCTGTGTTCAGGCTGTTGTAGCCTCAGGGATCCATGAAACCCTCAGGAGATGGCGAGACTGGATCCAGGGACTCAAGCCCTCTCGCCAGTTCTGGGTCCACTCAGGGAGGACCCCGTGTCCTTGTCATCCTCCAAAACCCTCCCAGGGGAAGAATATCTGCTTCTGACACAGGTGTCAGCGTTAAGAGAAGCCCTTCTTGGGTCTGGGCTCTCTTTTCTCCTTGAAAATTGCCCAGTTATAGTGAAACTATCAAAATATATTTCCACTGTGGATGGTAGGAGACTTGAAGATATTTTAAGGGTTTTTTTTGCCCTGACCAGTTTGGCTCTGTGGATAGAGCGTCGGCCTACGGACTGAGGGGTCCCGGGTTCGATTCCAATCAAGGGCATGTACCTTGGTTGCGGGCACATCCCCAGTGGGAGGTGTGCAGGAGGCAGCTGATCGATGTTTCTCTCTCATCGATGTTTCAAACTCTCTATCCCTCTCCCTTCCTCTCTGTAAAAATCAATAAAATATATTTTTTTAAAAAAAGATATTTTAAGTTTTTAGTTCTCCAGGTTTTAGTTGCAGTTCTTGGCCGGTGTATTGGAAGCCATTGTCTGAGGTTCATGTTAGCAGATGTGGCTCCTCTCCTTGGTTTTGTGACTAGTGACAGGCCACAGAGTGAATTCTAGCCCATGAGGGGGACTTGCCTCTTCACCTTCCTCTCTGGACTTCAGAGAAGAACCTCCTACTCCAAGTCCCCGTCACTGTGCCTTAACCAACAGTTTTTCACTCATTCACTCTTACATGCAATTGTTGCAGGAAATTAGAGCATTTGCTTCTTCTTGGAGTTGGTGGTGGGCAGAAATCACGTGCTCTGGGGGGCCCCTTCTCAAGTTTCCCCAGTTCCAGTCAGCTGTGGGGGTCTCCTGGGCCAGGCTGCAGGCGTGGCCCAACCACAACTGGGATGGAACTCCCCAGGCTGCAGGAGGCTTGCAGAGGTAGCCCTTGGGGTCTCCAGTGCCTGGCAGAAGCCAACTCCCTTCTGTGGGAACCTTGACCTTGTACTCAGAAGCTCCAGTGAGCAAGTGGAGTCCTTAGGGTAGTTGATGTGCAGAAATTGTTTTACTTAGATCCTGGCTGGACTTCTCTGAGTCAGATTCGGGCTTTCTATCAGGCAACAGACATGAATTATTCTAGCCAGTAGGAAAAAGCTCTTGGAAATGAGTGGGAGGGGTGGACACCGTAAGATTTCTCTTCAGTGAGTCAGGTAATCAGACTGACCCTGTGGCAGGGCTCCATGGGACAGAAGGAGATTCTAGAACTTGAGGTTAGCTTGGATCTAACTTTGGAATCCTGGTGGGGACCCTGGAATCTGTCTTGTGGCTCTGGAAGTCTTGGGAAACCTCAGGTCCCCTGGACACAGGTGAGCCCAGGTATGGGTTTACTAGGACAAATGAGCTTAATTCTGAAAATTCCAACCTCAGCCAGGAACTCCCATAGCAACTACAGAGGGTGCCCATCCCCCAGCTTGGGTTCTGCATATTCCTGGTCTTTCCTTTCAACCCTGAGAGAACCTGAAGTGATGAGATTTTAGATAGATTACAACAAATTTAATGAGTCCAGAAATTTTCCAAAAATACAAGCTTTTCTGCTCATAATGTCGGCCTTTATTTTGAATATATTATTTTACTTTCTGTGCATGGTTTTGGTGGATGGTGGCTTAGCTAGGAGCAAGGAAAAGATTTTAAAGGTCATAGAAGCAGACTGAGGAGCTGTGGACGGGGTTCAGTCGATAAAGGCCTCAGCAGTGGCCGGGGCCTTTTCCAAATGTGTGTATTTGCTTCTTTAAGACACTCACAAAGTCATAAGAATTGAAAGGGGGTCAAGTTTGCTAACCACTGGCTGTCCTTGAGAATGGGGAAACGGGCTGGCCAGGTAAACTTGTACTTGCTTGGGCGTGCATGCTGCCTGTTTCCAGCCTACTGACTCCTTCGTCTGTCTCAAGAAATTGCATGCTCCTCTACTCAGGAATCTAGATTAGTTCCTTGACCCACCAAGGAACTAGTGGTACTGTCTCTCTACTCAGGAATCTAGATTAGTTCCTTGACCCACCAACCTTTGTCCAGTCAGTCCATCAAGTCCCATCAATTTGACTTCTGAACTAAGTTCTGAGCCTATCGACTTCCCTCCACCCCCAGGAATGTTCTCCCCCCACCTACCTACCCACACCATTGACCTCTCCCCTGGACCACATCACAGTGCCCAACCTCTCCATAGGCATCCTCTCTACTTCACTCTGAATATTCTTGCTATTCCCACAAAGGCCTCTCCCAAAATGCAAATTTGATCACATCACCCTCTGCTGAGCTCTATCCATGGCTTCCCCTGGCTCACAACTTCCTTGGTCCTGTCTGCTCTGCCCCTGCCCAGCTCTGTAGCCTCGTCTATACCATACACACCCCTGAGCTCTCTCTCTCCACAGTCACCTGACTCTCTTTTAGACTCTTGGATTCACCCCGTTTCCTCTGCTGAGGCCTTTGCACATATTGTTCTCTTTGCCTGCAATATCCTTTCCTTCATTGTTCTCCTACTCATCTCTTTCTATCTCGATTTCAATGTCACTTGCACAGGTAGATCCTCCAGGGAATCCCACATGGGCCAGACTCTCATTTTGTCACTGGTTATGTCTCCTGCATCTCATTTATTGCAGCTGCAACTTTCTCATAGATGCCTGTCCCCCAGTCAGTCCGTCAAGTCCCATCAATTTGACTTCTGAACTAAGTTCTGAGCCTATCGACTTCCCTCCACCCCCAGGAATGTTCTCCCCCCACCTACCTACCCACACCATTGACCTCTCCCCTGGACCACATCACAGTGCCCAACCTCTCCATAGGCATCCTCTCTACTTCACTCTGAATATTCTTGCTATTCCCACAAAGGCCTCTCCCAAAATGCAAATTTGATCACATCACCCTCTGCTGAGCTCTATCCATGGCTTCCCCTGGCTCACAACTTCCTTGGTCCTGTCTGCTCTGCCCCTGCCCAGCTCTGTAGCCTCGTCTATACCATACACACCCCTGAGCTCTCTCTCTCCACAGTCACCTGACTCTCTTTTAGACTCTTGGATTCACCCCGTTTCCTCTGCTGAGGCCTTTGCACATATTGTTCTCTTTGCCTGCAATATCCTTTCCTTCATTGTTCTCCTACTCATCTCTTTCTATCTCGATTTCAATGTCACTTGCACAGGTAGATCCTCCAGGGAATCCCACATGGGCCAGACTCTCATTTTGTCACTGGTTATGTCTCCTGCATCTCATTTATTGCAGCTGCAACTTTCTCATAGATGCCTGTCCCCCACACGGTCTACATTACGTTCCACCAAGCAATGGCTGCTTCTTTTTGCTCACTGCCTACTTCCCCAGCACCTGGCCCTGGGAAGGTTTCTCAGCAGGCATCTTTTAAGTGGATGAAAGATAAAATAGAGGCCTTAAGGCAGCGGTTCTCAACCTGTGGGTCGCGACCCCTTTGGGGGTTGAACAACCCTTTCACAGGGGTCACCTAAGACCATCGGAAAACACATATATAATTACATACTGTTTTTGTGATTAATCGCTATGCTTTATTAATTATGTTCAATTTGTAACAATGAAATTGGGGGTCACCACAACATGAGGAACTGTATTAAAGGGTCGTGGCATTAGGAAGGTTGAGAACCACTGCCTTAAGGACAAAGAAAATGGGAAGTGTAGGCAGGGGTGAACATTTAGAGCAAAGGGATTATAATTAGAATTTAGAGTGGTTTTAAAAAATAACTGTTGGTTTTTATCCCCAGATGATGCAGTAATACACATTAATTTTCTAAAATATGGGCATCTCACTTGGAAGATATGGAGGCTTGGAGGGTGGCCACAGGGACAAAGGCTATGAGCAAGGGCAAGGGGCCTCAGAGTCCCTAGGGTAGGAGACCATGCAATGCAGAACCAAAGCCTGGCTGGCTCCATAGGGTTCGAATTTTTTCTGATGGTTCTCAGCAACCTCATAGGGATGGCTCAGGAGTGGGAGGTCCACCCCTTGCTCCTGTGTGCCCTTAGACAAGTTATTTAATCCCCACGGGTCTCCTTTTTTTCATCTGTCAAATGGAGATAAATAGTACGGCCTACTTCCTTGGGTCGCGTGGATTTGAAGTGAGGTATTCAACTGGCATATAAATGTGTTCAATAAATATAATTATTATATTAATCCTTGTCTAAGGGTTCATCAAGACAGACTCCCAGCCCCCTCTCTTGCCATGAAATAAAATCATAGAGTAGCTAGAGGCCTAATTCTCCTTATCAGTGTAACTTGCGTCTTTTTCTAGTAATTACCTGAATTTTCATGATTAGGCAGGGAAAATGGTCCCATTAATAGCACTTCAAGGCTATTTCTACCACAAAGCAAAGGGATTATCAAAATGGAGAGTCTTATCTTGATTTTTCCATTCACTTTGAGACTATGTCTAAGAAATGTGTTTTCAGCCTGAAAAATGGCTCATGTAGAAGAAAAAGGAAAGCACAGATTTTGCAAATGAAAGCATGGGATTCACGTGGCCCTTCTTATGTGCTAGCTTACTGGGCTTGACTTGTTAATTTTAATTTTTAAAATTTATTGATCTTGGAGAGAGAGAGAGAGAGAGACTTGTTGTTCCACCTATTTATGCATTTATTGGTTGATTCTTGAATATGCCTTGACTGAGGATCGAACCCGCAACCTTGGTGTATTAGGATGATGTTCCAACCAACTGAGCTAAGCAGCCAGGGCCAGAGACAGGTTTGCTTTTTCAACTCAATTCTTGGCAGATTAGAGTAGAGAGATGTTCCTTAGGAACCCGCCCTCCCCCTGCCTCCAGCCATCAAGGCTTTGCCATTATTAACATTCCCATGATTTCACTCATGCTGTCAAAGAAAAGGATTTCTTGGAAGTTCCAACTTTAGGGCATCAATGAATTAGAAATGGGGTCTCTCTTTTCACTCAAATGGTCTCCAGCTTTAACCTACAAGGAAGATGAGAGGCTTCTTCAGCAGTAGCTCCCAATCCTTTTCTTCTAACACATTAAAAAATTCCCTTTTGCATAGTCACATGAAGGCTGCCCGAGGAAGGCAGGAGATGAGTTCCCTTCCCCCCCAGTGACTTCCAGTCATTTTCTGCAGTGCTTTTCACCACTCAGTTGCTCCCCAGTGCTGTTATCTAAATGTGCGATGGTTCTGTCATTTAACTGTCCCTTTGGGCAGGGACATTTGAAAGTAGGGATTTTGCAAAGGTCTTGGTTTTAGAAGTGGTTTGTTGCCTCCTATTAAACAGCCCCATGGAAAGAAACGGATATCGGGAATGCTTTATATGAGGACTAGTGTCCTGGTGCATGGATTCGTGCACATTGAAAGAAAATTAATTAGAAGAAACATTTTAATATCACTTTTCGCGTCTTGCTAATGAAAAGAAAATAGGATTCTACCGAGTCTCCTATCTACCTACTCCAGGACTTCTGTGAGGATCAAATGAGATGAGGCACATGAAAATGCTTCACAAACATTTGGTTAAATTGTAAAATGTTTGCACCTGGCTATAAAATAAGTCATGTTCCTGGGCTGAAGAAACTCCAAGGAGGCTAGTCGCTAGGGAGAGGAAGCCTGGTGTTGCTACGTGATGTCATTACCTGGCACCCACAGCAACGGTTTCTGGGCTGGGCTGGGCTGTGGGCCACATTTTGTACCATGGGGTGTTGTCAGCATCGGTTGCGATTTGGTGGGGTGTTGCTCTGGGGTGGTGTTGGGGCCTGTGTCCCACTTGGGAGAAGCCGAGTGTTGGTTTTTTGGCGCCAAGTCCGTGGTGCCATTTAGTTTTAAATGGCCAGTGTGTGTCATGGCAGCTCCTGGTGGTCATTGTGCATCATAGCTTCCAGTTGGATGGACACTTAACCTTTTATATATATAGATAGTTTGGGACTTGACCCAGGACAAAGCAATCAGGATGGGGAGGGGACTTCTCACTAGTCACTGAGCGCCTCTGGGACAGTGCAGGGTGAGGAGACATCATTCCATCATTCTTGGCTGCTCCCTTCATTCCCTCCATTGATTCATTGGTCAGCATTGCCAGGGTTAGGAAGTGATGTCCCTCTATGCAATTCCCAAATCTTGAACAAGGTTACACAGGCAAAATAAGTCACAGGAAAGCTTGCCCTCAATCCTCTGGGGCACATGGCACTCAGTTCATCCCTCCAATGTGGCACTTTTAATATTGCATCCATCAACCTCTGATGCTGCTGGGGACTCAGGTTCCCCCCCTCCATCCCCCAGACATTGAGCTCCCCCCAGAAGGTGACCATGCACTGCCTGCCATTGTGTTGCCCAGCATAGAGAAAGGCACTTAACACTTACTTGAATCAATAACAAAATGAGTAAGTGAATGAATAAATGAATGGATGAGTGAATAACTGCATTTTGAAGCCAAGGGTGTTTCTGTCTCACAAGTCATTGTCTTGTGAAGAAAGAAGGCCACTGAGGAGGAGATCAGTGAGAAGTCCAGTGTGCAGGATTGCTTCCTGTGCCTTTTGACCTTCAGCCATGAAGCATGACCTTTACTGCTTGTTGAGCACAGACTGCTTTTAAAGGATATCCTTCCACTGCCCTCCCAGAAGGAAGGGGAGATTGGATGGTGCTCAGAGCCCACCACTGTTAGTACCTTCTGAGCATGCGCAGAAATAAAAAGACAATCAGGGAAGGTGGCGGCAGAAGGGAATTTCAAAGCAATCCTGGAGGGAGGCTGGGTCCATTTTGGCTGATGGGGTAGGAAAAAATCTTGGTGGAACTAGTTGATTTATTGAGAGTCATCTGAATGTGAAAGAAGACAGCATAACTGAGCAAACACCCTTCTCTCAAGCCCTCCCTCCACCCTATACAAATGTGTGCATGCATACACACATGCACCACACGCATGCACAAGTGCACACACAGAAATGCATGCATATCAGGTTCTTTGGGAAGTAGATCATGTGGTGGACACAGTTATCTAATAGAAAGGTGCTTCTTCAGAAGAGGTAAAAATCCAATACAGCGAAAACCCAAGGTAACATAGCCCAGGGTACCAGGAATTTGGATATAAGAAAATTGGCATCAAATATTCTCGTGGGGGGTGGGGGTGGGGAGGAAAGGGCAAAGCTGGGTGGAGAAACTGCAGGCAATCCTGATTGAGGAAGCAGGGAAGTAGATGATGGGTCCCTGTGCCCCAACTATCTCCATAAAGACCAACAAAATGGCACCAATTAGGGGAGTCCTGGAATCTGCATCTGTCTTGGAAGTCCCGGCAAAAGTCCTAGGACCCAGAATCACCTATGATTTTTAAGCCAGAACAGACAGCTGCCAACAGGTGGCGCCAAGCAAGAACCTGGGCTGGGACAGACCATTCCTTCATCAACTTGCAACATCCCAACCTTGCATTTTAGGAGCTTGGATTTATCTGCCCTACCTATGGGGTCATGGCAGGGTTTTACTAGTACTATAGAGATTCTCTATGGAATAATGATGATTCTCGGGGTATCTACTAGTAAAATGCTTTGTAGTTTAACAAGTGCTCTGCCTTATTGCCAAGCTGGGGGTGACAGCCACTGGGAGGATGGGGAAATACAGTGACTCTCAGAAAGCTTCAACCAGTTATCAGGCAAGGAGCTTATCCTACCTCCTCACCCTTCAGGGCTATATCTGCTTTCTCTAGCCTCCTAGGCATCTTGGGGCCTATCCAAACACTCCTCCTTTGGAGTCTGAAAGAACTTTGTTCCCAGACACCTGGTAGACCTTTTGCCTGAAGCCACCCTGCCACCTGGTGGCGACATCTGAGAATTGTAACACCGTCCTGGCCATTCCCACATAAGCCTTGTTGGCTGGGTTCCCTCAGCCCTCCCAGCAACCTAATCAAGTCCTATTCATTTCGCAAAGCGCTGTGCAGCTCTGTTTGGTAAAGGCACCCGATACTATCTACAATCCTCTTTTCCCACGTAGCGACATGGTTCTGTCCCTCACTTCCTCATCCTATTTTTATATATGGAAACTAAGGCACAGCAAGACTAAATGACTAGCCTGAGATTATAAAACTCCAAGCATTCTGTTCCCAGTTTTCCTTGATTAGAGTCCAAATGGGGAGATTGCCATTCAGATGAGCTTGTTGGGGGAAGGTGACAACACAGTGTGGCAGACGGATCTGTGCAAAGAGCCTGTGGTCTGTAGAAAAACTGTTCGCAAAGCGCTGTGCAGCTCTGTTTGGTAAAGGCACCCGTCGTTCTTTTCCCACGTAGCGACACGGTTCTGTCCCTCACTTCCTCTAGGTCTGATTTCACAGTGAGGTCCTCACTAATAACTTCTATAAAGCCGCCTGTCCCCACATGCAGCCTTCCCACCTGCTCCCCATTCTTTCCTTTCCTTCACTGCGCTGTCTCCACCAGCCATATTCAGTAGCATGTTTCTTTATTGCTGGAATGGAGGCTCTCTGAGGGCGTGTTGTACTTGTTCACAGTTCTAGCACTGCGTTAGGACAGTTTGATGAGTTCCCAGTACATGTTTGATGAATGAATAAACTGCGCCAAATGCACACCTGCGTGATGGTTTTGCTTTCTCTAAACACTTGCTTTCGGTTTCCTGAACTGTATTTCTTATGTGCCATCTTGCACATAGCTTTATTTGTGTAAATCTCTATTCCCTCCTGTATTACAAAAAGATAATGTTCGCATTTTCTAACTGAAACGGAAGCTCAGCACATAAATATTTTTAGTATGTATACTATGATATTACTATCATTAATAGCAATCCCTCACATTTATAATCTGTTTTATAGTTTCTATCACTTCCTACTAGTACACTTGATCTTCTCAATTATTCTATAATATATTTAAACAGGAATTATGAATCCTAGTTTTATATATGGAAACTAAGGCACAGCAAGATTAAATGACTAGCCTGAGATTATACAACTCCAAGCATTCTGTTCCCAGTTTTCCTTGATTAGTGTCCAAATGGGGAGATTGCCATTCAGACGAGCTTGTTGGGGGAAGGTGACATTACAGTGTGGCAGATAGATCTGTGCAAAGAGCCTGTGGTCTGTAGAAAAGCTGTTCTTCTTTCTTTGTTAATCCTCACCGAGGATATTTTTCCGTTGATTTTAAGAGAGTGGTAGAGAGGTTCTTCTTTTTTTGTTAATCCTCACCGAGGATATTTTTCTGTTGATTTTAAGGGAGTGGTAGAGAGAGGGAAAGACAGAGAGAAATATCAATGTGAGAGAAACACATCAATTTGTTGCCTCCTGTAGGCGCCTCAACCAGGGCCCGGGCCCGGGAGGAGCCTGCAACCGAGGTACATGCCCTTGACCAGAATCAAACCTGGGACCCTTCAGTCCACAAGTGAATGCTCTATCCTCTGAGCAAAACTGGCTTGGATGAAAAGCTGTTCTCGAAGATTCCCTCCCCCCTGCTGTAGTAATCTGCTTGGGCTGCCATAATAAAGTACCACAGATGGGGGAGGGGGGTGGAGCTTAAATGACAGAAATGCATTTTCCCACCAATCTCGAGGCTGGAAGTCTGAGATCAAGGTATCAACAGGGCTGGTTTCTTCTGAGGCCTCTGCCCTTGGCTCATAGATGGCCATCTCCTCTCTGTATCCTCACATGGTCTTCCTTCTGTATGCGTTTGCCTCCTAATTTTCTTGTTTTATAAGAACACTAGTCATATTGGATTGGGGCTCACCCTAATGACCCCATTTTACCTTAACTGCCTCTTCAAAGGCCCCATTTCTAAACACAGTCACATTCTGAGGTGCTGAGGGACATATGGCTTTTGGGGACACAATTCAGCCCATAACAGTCCACCCCACCGCTTGCCCCCTATCAGATGAATGCCACCTCGGAGGGCCTCTGGATGCCTTCTGCCTATTCAGAATTGCCAGCTGGTTGTTTGATGACTGGGACATGGAAAGGCAAGGTTTCAGGCCATCAGTAACTGAAAGGGTGGAAAATTCCAGAAGCCATAGAGACTCCCGCTAGCAAAGCAGCTGGCCACTCTGCATGGCAGCAAACCAAAATCCTGAGTAAGTGGCAGGGGACTTCCCTTCCAGGAGGAAGTTGGCTCTAGGGCCAACATCTAGGGGAACTTTCTATACACGTGGACTTAGAGTTCAACTTGAGATACCTAAGAAGTTCCCCAAATTTGTCCCAAACAACTGACACCTGAAATTTGTTCATCTCATTTTGAGGCAAATCTCTGCATGGCTCTGGACCTCGCTTTCTTAACCTGTAAAATGAGGGACTTGGACTAGATCCAATAGTAAGATTTAAAAGAAGGGTTTGGGTCCCAGCTTTAATCCAACTCGCTATTGTGTCCTCGCTCAAGTCGCTTCACCTGTCCCAGACTTGGTCCCCATCCCATAAGTAAAGAGTCGGCCAATCTCTAATTCAGTGCCTGCTCCAAAAGTCTCTTTTAAAAGAGAGAAGTAGGAAGTACAGCTCTAGGATCAAACCTTTCCCTATCTGGTTGAGAGTCTTCATCATCCTCAGAGCCCATGAAGTTTCATCAATTGGCCCAATAAGGTCTTTTGAAGCAAAAGGGTCCGTTCAGAATGAGGTGCTGCCTTGAGTTGTCACTTTTCTTTAGTGCTCTCCAGGCTGGGGCCGTTCCTCCATATTGCCTTGATTTTCACCTCCTTGACACGTTTGTAGATCATGGTCCAGTTATTTTATAGAGTGTTTCTCAATGCCAGGCCCCCTCCACAGGACACCTTGGACTCTGACTCCCCATATTGCTCATCCTGCTGCATGGAGCCCCTGACGCCCCATCCAGGCTCTGCCTCTCATTCTGGCCCTCTCCTCCTTGAGGAAGTCCTCCTCACCCTGCTTGGGCTCCAGTAGCCTTTGCCAGGCCACTCTTCCTTGTGGATGCCCTCCTCGCTGCTCTCACACAGCCCTGAGACATCTTGGCTTTCCTGTCCCTGAATTAAGGACATAATAGGTGCTCCAGCAAGGTTTAGGACTAAATTGTTTGGGAGGAAGGGGGAGGGGAAGGGGGGGAGGGGAGGCTGGAGGGCGGTAGCTGAAGACTTTAGTACTGAGTATATCCCCTGAATATGGACGGTGTCTGCTGAGTGGGGGTCAATAGGAGGAAGAGAAGGACAGCAGGCTCCAGGATTCAGAAAGAGGCAGCCGTGTGTTAAGAAGACAAGAACAAGGGAACTGAAGGCACTTATGCACACTCAAAGCTTTGGAAAGATCAGATGTGTGATCCACTTTTGGGGTTCACAGAGAGAACCCCACAAGGGCAGGATGGGTAGAGATGGGTCTCACTTTGGGAGTGTGTGTTCTGAGACAAGTGACAGGATGGTGCAAATTGTAAAACTAAATAGGAGAGGTGACAGTGAGCTGGGGACGTGTAGCTTGGAGAATTCCAGGCTCTGTGAAGCCAGCAGCACGATCTTCGCACATTTTCATGGCTGTCTGGTGGCCCCCGGAGCAATACCCAGTGCATGGGCTAGAGGGCTACAGGGAAGCCCATTAGCTCAGCATGGGACATTGGTCTCCGGGGCAAAGCTGTGCAAAGCTGAGAAGGGCTGTGCGTAGGTGGTGAGTTCTCTGACATTTGTAGCATTCAAGTTGAAGAACTAGTGGGATTTCTAATGTGAACCTCAAGTCTGGACCAAGAAAGGGGTGGGAGAGGAGAGAGAACTGACTAACAGCCCATCCCAACCTGAGGTCTTGTCATTCAGCTTTGTCCTATGACTGGTGTCTACTGGATGTCACCAGGTGCCAGGCTTTGCTCATCACTTCATCTGTGTCATTGCACCTGGCCTTGGCCTTATGCAGTCCATGTGACAACTCTCCTCATTTTATTTTATTTTAAAATATATTTTTATTGATTTCAGAGAGGGAGAGGGAGAGATAGAAACATCAATGATGAGAGAGAATCATTGATTGGTTGCCTCCTGCATGCCCCCTACTGGGGATCAAGCCCACAGTCTGGGCATGTGCCCTTGACTAGAATCTAACCTAGGACCCGTGAGTCCGCAGGCCAATGCTCTATCCACTGAGCCAAACCAAGTAGGGCCTTTCCTCATTTTACAGGCAAGGAATCTGGGGCTTAGATGCTCATGTTCTTGGGCTAAGCCTTGAGACTTGGCCAGTGTGATTCTGGACCTGATCCCACAGCTCATGACAGGGAAGTCCAGGCCTTGTCTGCTCCCCTTGGTGAGGTGACACAGATGTGACCCTGCTCTCTGAACCCCAGCGGGAGGCTGCCTATCCTCCTCGTGTCTGTGCTGGCAGCTGCTTACACAGCATCTGAACCCCTGGATGACCTGGGGACAGCGCTGGGGAAGGACACTCCACGGGGAGGGGTGGCCCATTCATAGCGGAAACAGAGAGAGATGAGCAGGGACCAGAGATAGAAAATGCGTCTTACTGGCCTGTTCTGAAACAGAACAGAAATGCAGAAGTCAGAATGAAACAGGCACTTTGCACCCCAGAGCCAATTAAGCTATTCCGGGGCCTGGGGGCACTTAGGGATTTTGTGAGGTTTCATTGCTCAAGACAATGAATAATACATAAGTCTGGAAGTTACAATTCAAATGATGACTCATGAGTCACAGTGAAGGCTTCATTCCAGCCCAATCCATAGGCTAATCATGTGACCTTCTATACCTTAGAAAGCCTGGGCTTGGTAGCCGGGGCCCCTTATTTCTTGGCAATTAAAATTTTAATTGTTTAGGAACATACTTTTTAAAGTGTGAGGCCATGACCACCGCTGGCCTGCCACTGCTTCTTCCTGATCCCCACAGAGATAAGGACAGAAATGGAGAGTAGGTGCTTAGAGGCCTTTATGGCCATTGAACAGTGACTGTAGGTGGGTTAAATCTAATAATGAACGTTTGGGCTTGCATTTTATATGTTC
>NW_005354519.1:23785-32218 GCF_000412655.1 Myotis brandtii | reverse complement strand
TCTTATGTCCATTGGTTTTGCTTATATGCATGCATACAAGTCCTTCGGTTGATCTCTTACCCTCCCCTCGTGCCCCCCAACCCTCCCCGGCCTTCCCGCTGCAGTTTGACAATCTGTTTGAGGCAGCTCTGCCTCTGTATCTATTATTGTTCAAAAGTTTATAATGGTCTTTATTATCCATGAATGAGTGAGATCATGTGGTATTTTTCCTTCATTGACTGGCTTATTTCACTTAGCATAATGCACAGAGCCTTCCTTGTGCTTGCAACCAGTGACTGAATCAGGACACCCAAGTTTAAACCCCGACTTTGTCACAAAGTAGCTGGGTGACCTTGAGTAAGTCACCTCTCTCTGTTATCTTAAGGGCCTGTTCAGATTTTTCTTTCTATGACTCCAACACTGGCTCTGAGAACCACTGTGCTGCCAATTTTAAAAAACAATAAAATCTGCCCTGGCTGGTGTAGCTCAGTGGTAGAACAGCCGGTCCCAGGTTTGATTCTGGGTCAAGGGCACGTACCTGGATTGTAAGTTCTCAGGTTTGTTCCCTGAATGCTGGAGGCAACCAATCAATGTTTCTCTCTCTCTCTCTCTCTCTCTCTCTCTCTCTCTGTCCCTCTCCTCCTCCCTCCCTTCCACTCTCTAAACATCAATGGAAAAATCCTCAGGTGAGGATTAACAACAACAACAAAAAATCAATGCCAGATTTCGAAATAAGGTCTCATAGCATACTGAAAGAGATTTCTTAATCAAACACAGAAGAGTCACTGACATGCAACACATACTTTCTGACACCGCTGTTAAGGTTGAATTTAATACAAGCTGCACATATCTGAAGTGTCCACCAAGGTGAGTTTTGAGAGATGCATTCATCATCTCAACCCAAATATTTAACATTTCCATCACTCCCAAAGGTGACCTTGTGCTCCTTCAAAACCCACTTCCCCTTTCCCTCTGGCCCTCAGGCAACCACTGATCTGCTTTCTGTCACAGATGACTTTGCATTTTCTAGAATTCTATGTTAGTTGAATCACACAGTATGCACTTTTTTGTCTGTCTTTTTTCACTCAGCATAGTGGTTTTGATATTTATTCATCTTGCCACATGTGTCAATAATTGGCTCCTTTTTATAGTTGAACTGTATTCCATTGTAGAGATAAACCACAGAAGTTTTATCCACTCAACAGTTGATAAACATTTGGGTTGTTTCCAGCTTTTGCTGTGACAGATAAAGCTACCGTAAAATTTCATATGGAAAGTCTTTGTGTGAACTTGTGCTCTCATTTCTCTTGGGCAAATATTTAAGAGTTGGATGGCTGGGTCCTAAGGTAGGTAGGTATATGTTAGACTTTTAAAGAATTTACTAAACTCATTTTTTAATGGGTTGTAGCATTTTACAACCCCATCGGCCTTTTGTGAAAAGTCTAGTTACTCTATGTCCTTGTCAATACTCGGTCTCTGCCAGTCTTAAATATTAGCTTTTCTAGTGAATGCATAGTGGTACCTCCTTGTGGTTTTAACTTACATTTCTTTGATGACTAATGAATATCCTTTCATGTGCCTATTGATAATTTGTAAATATTTTTCTGTGAAATATCTCTTAATTCTTTTTAATATTTTATTGATGATTTTAGAGAGGAAGGGAGAAGGAGTGAGATAGAAACATCAGGGAGAGAGAATCATTGATTGGCTGCTTCCTGCATGCCCTTTACTGGGGAGCGAACCTGTGCCCTGACTGGGAATTGAACTGTGACCTCCTGGTTCATAGGTTGACGCTCAAGCACTGGGCTCTCTTAAGCCTTTTACCCATTTTTAAGTTAACTGAGTTGCAATAATTCTTTATATATTCTGGGTAAAAGTCCTTTGATATATGTGTTGCAAATATTTTCTCCCAGTCCCAACCCTTGTTCTTCAGTTCTGTGACTATACAATCTCAAGGAGCTTTACAGCGCTTTACAAGGATATCCATGAGCCTGAGTCCTGGCCAGGGGCCCAGATGAAGACCTGCTCTAAGGTTTCAGGCCTGGTCAAAAGATAATGAGGCTGGTGCCATTTGCAGAAGTAGGCCAAGTGAAGGTAGAGAACTTTTTGTGAGTAAGACAGTATGTATAGTTTCAGACTAATTGAGTTTTAGGATATGGCCGTAAAAATGAATG
The DNA here is from genome assembly GCF_000412655.1 of Myotis brandtii. NCBI lineage: Eukaryota > Metazoa > Chordata > Mammalia > Chiroptera > Vespertilionidae > Myotis > Myotis brandtii. The sequence continues at coordinate 30,065 of NW_005354519.1, read as the reverse complement.
AAAAAGTTCAACAGAGAAAGGTTTAATGAGATTCTCACTGCCCCTACATGCAACCAGAGAAACCACAGCTGAGGGGACGTGCTTGGTAGAATCATCCAGGGAGAGCTGGTGACTCTGTTGAGAGCAATGCAAGTCCAGCTGCTAAAGTCGGTAGGCATTCCTGATTGAAGGCAGGACACTGAATGAATCCTCTAACCCAGAGTCTGTAGAGGGATTGAGGACTGGAGAATAAAGGGGTGAATACCCCCAACCAAAGAGAAGAGGAAGAGCAGACATGGAGAACTCATGGGAGCCTGACTGTTGTGTTTGGCTTTTGTGACATTAATGGGGGAGCTATGTGCAAAAGCAAACTTGGTGAAAGAGAAAAATCTCAAGTTATATGTATAAAAGAGGACATGTAGACACTTGAAGAGGAGAAGAGGAGGGTGGGGAAGGCAGCTTGCCAACAGGAGATGCAGGAATGGAGAGGAAGAGCAGGCTGGCTGGGAGTTTGAAGAGGAGGCAGGATGAATCTGAACAACTGCTGTGAAATGTACATTTTGGGAATAGAGCTGAGACTAAAGGATTTGTGACAAGTTTCGATGTGTGTATCCAGTGTTTTCTCTCTCCCCTTCAAGAAATTTCTAGTAAAGAACTTCTAATGCGTCTCAAAGTTTTGGGAGTTAGATCTGCATGTATTCTGAATGTGACAGCATGCTGAGGCTGGCCCCAAGGCAGCCCCGCTCTATTCAGGTTACTCAAAGCAGTTTTGAGGATAGGAGTCCTTGGCTCAGAGCAGGGACCTGGTACGTCTTGTTGCTTGCTTAGGAAATGTTGGCCCTGTGTATGTTCTCAGCAGCTGATGGCTGAATATCATTCTGAAAAGCCTGTAGTCATGTATTGTGTATTGCCTGTGGAGTAAGTGTAGGGGAGCCAGATATCCTCCTTGGTCAAAGGAATCCCTAGAGAAATGTAAGAACCCTTTGCAGAATAAACATCAATGAATGTTGGGGCAGCATCTCAGCTCTTTCTTGGGGGCGGGGGGTGGGGGAGGTGCCCTTTCTTGGAAGAACAAATTAATGCCTAAAGAAGGCATTAAGCGGTTGGTCTCCAGGTTAGGCACCTGCTCCCTATCTTTTCTTTGCCCTTTATGTAAATCATTCTAGCCTCTCACTCTCCACAGGTTTGCTTATATACTCACTAGAGGTCCGATGCAAGCCGTGGCTTCATCTGGAAGGTCATCGGAAGGTCATTCAGTCTAATTAGCATATTATACTTTTACTATTATAGATTACCCCGTTCACTCCCAACAAGCCTAGCAAACAATCCCCATTGTTCACGATGCTGTGAGCGATGATTGCGGACTGCAAACAAATGACTTGAGTACAGAGACTTCAGGAGCGCCACAGGAATCATAGTGCTAGCACCGTCCTACAATGAACAGGAAGTTCACTGGTCTGCAGAGCACTGTGTGAACCACTTGGGGTGGGGAAGGGAAGTTCTTACTTGGGAACTCAGTCTTATTGTTCATTTCTCAGATGTGTCTCCCCGAACCCTCAACTTGGTTAACTCTGCCATGGAACCCTGGACCTCCCTTCAGTGAAATGTGTCCCTCTGTCATTGCTTGTGCAGTGCTGGCTTCCCTACCACAACACAAGCTCCAGGAGACACTCACCATGCCTACCTCAGTCAGAGTGATGTGCCCAGACCCAGGGACACAGTTGATGCAGAATAAATGTGTGTTGACTGAATGGCTAATTGACTAATGTCGTCTATGTGTCTGATTAAAGAGGCCCCGAGAGGAATTTGCTCTTCCAAGAAAGGGCAATCTGCCCCCACCCCGCCCCCGAGAAAGAGCTGAGATGCTGCCCCTCTTTGCAAAATAAATTCATTGATTCTTATTCTGCAAAGGGTTCTTACATTTCTCTAGGGATACAAAATTTGACCAAGTTTGACCAAATCCCTTAGAGTGAGTACAAACTGAGGCCTTAAACCTGGGTATCATACCCAAGGGCCAGTGTCCTGGCCTTAGAGAGTGTGCAGAGGCAGTGTAGTCCAGTGTTTAGGCCCACTGCCTCTAGAACCGATGGTGTGGGTGTGAATACCAGCCCTCCCACCTCCTAGCTGCATGACCTTGAGCAAGCCACATCACCTCCTTGAGCCTTAGTTTCCTCAATCTGTAAACAACGCATGATAATAATACTTCATAGGGTTCCTCTGAGGATCAATGGGGATCTTCACATAAAAGTATTTAGAAGAGTGTTTGGCACATAAGCAGCATTATGCAAATGTCAGCCGTTATGAACAAAGAGGGTTGCAAGGTGTTTCTTATGTCTCTGCTCAAAGCCATTGAATCATGTGATTGGAGGGGACCGAATCTGAGACATTTCTGCCTTGAATTAGGGGTTGAATTAGAGCTCAGGCCCTGGGGCCCATGGGTGCTCTAGGGGCATCTCCCATTAACCCTGGTTCTTAGCACTGTTCACTCTGAGTGAATGCGTTCCCTTCTTTGAGCCTCAGTTTCCTCATCGGAACAAAGGAAGCAGTCATCCCTGCGTTGCTACCTCTAAGGACACCAGGGATGAGCTATCGGGGGGGCTTTTAAATAGGAAGAATAAATGGTTTCACAATTATTTTCCAAACAAGTGAGTTGTCAGGAGGAAATGCCAACAGAGTTTTGAGTCGGAAATGCTCATCCTGCAAGAAATTGCCCAGAATCTGCTTCTTAGGCAGCCAGGTGACCTCCAGTGGCGAGCCGACAGCTCATTTCATTGGCTCCATCTGCGCTCACAGCAGGCACTGCCAGCGGTGGTGGCAGTGAGCCCAGGCCTGCGACACTGACAGCCAGCAGCCGGGAAGAGGCGGCGACATCTGTGTGGGGGTGGAAGCGGATGCAGCATTTATAGTCAGAAAACAATATGCATTTGTCAGGGTTTTGCTCTTTCTTTTCTAAATTCAGAACATTTGGGGAGAGAAGAGGGAGGAATACTGATTTCCCCTCCAGGAAGAGATGATGGATGGCAGGAGCTGGCAGGAAACACGGACACTTCCTCCCCCACCCGCCCCATCCATCCCATGCCATCTCCTCCCTGGCTGCGGCCTGCCTTCTCTCTTCCCTCTCCCTCCAGCCTCTCCCTGCTCTGGCTCCATCTCTCTCTCTCTCTACCTTCCCTCCCTCCCCAACCGACACAAAGATTCTGCCTGCGTATGAGATTCCAGCACACATCTCCCAAGGAGTTATTCCCTGTGCGTAATGGACTCTCTGTGATGAGAGGGTGCAGACCCCAGTGCAGGTCATTTGGGAGGCCTGGGAGCAGGATGGGTTTTCCCCAGAGGATGCAATGGCTACATCTGTGCTGTGAGCAGCAGCAGAGGCTGGACAAGGGCAGTACTGAGCTCACCGATGCCTGCTCATCAGGGACACATGGCTGGGAGGAAGGAAATGTAGGGGTTGGAGTCTGTGAGTGGGACAATCCAGCTGGCAGGAGGCAGTGAAGAGAGAGAAGGCAGAGAAGCAGCAAATGGGGAGGTGCAAAGGGAATTCAACCTGAAGGAAGGCTGTCAGGGGCCCTGGGAGGAAGCCTGACTCTGACATTCAGCGTTGACATCACCAACATGAACTTGGATAGCCACTGCCAACCTAGTGCTCAGAACAGTGCCCAGGGTTCCTCAGCCTCAGCACTGCTGATTGTGGGGGCTGGATGAGTCTTCGTTGTGGGGGTTGTCGGTGCACCATGGAATATTTAACAGCAGCCCTGGCCCTCTATTCCCCAGATAGGTGCCAGTCGTACCTAAGTTCCCAGCTGTGACAACTAGAAAGGTCTCCAGACATTGTTGAGTGTCTCCTGAGGGGAGGGGCAGGGGACAAAGTCCCTACTGGGTTGAGAATCACAGAAAACAATTTCTGTTTGGAAGTGACCCCCAGTGAGACAGTGGGCCTTTAACATTTTATCACCAGACTTTCAAATCCTGACTCTATGAAGAATAATCTGAGATTTCTGCTGTCCTCAATTCTGCATCTAAGCAGCAAAATGGAGAGGTTGGCACCAGCTGGGTGCCCATTGGACATGATATATGGTTAGATCCACCTGTAATGGGTTGGGATCCTCAAGTTTTGTGGTTTTATTTTGTTTTGTTTTCTTTATATATGCTAATGTTTTAGAACTAATAGAGAAAATCCATCATAAAACCCATGAAGATTGGATGTAATTCAGGTAAACTAAGGCATAGAAGAGGAAAAGCTCTCAGTACTCTTAGTCAGCCTTGGGTTGCTGCCACAGACCTCAGCTCTGGTGCTGAGGTGGGGAGAGATGCACAGGCGAGGTTCTTCTCAGAGTCCCGTGTCACACAAGCCAAACAAACTCAGACATCTGGTCCTTTATAGTCAAGACTAGAGGCCTGGTGCACGGAATCTGTGCACTCAGGAGGGGGGGTCCCTCAGCCAGCCTGCACTCTCTCACAGTCCCAGAGCCCTTGGGGGATGTCCGACTGATGGTTTAGGCCCATTTCCTTCCCCGTCAATGGGACATCCTTAGCACTGCCACTGCCGTGGAGGCGGGAGAGGCTCCCATCACTGCTGCTGCACTTGCCAGCCATGAGCCCAGCTTCTGGCGCACTGACCACCAGGGGGCAGCTCCTGCGTTGAGCCTATGCCCCCTGGTGGTCAGTGCACATCATAGCGACTGGTTGTTCTGCTGTTCAATCAATTTGCATATTAGCCTTTTATTATATAGGATAACAGAGGAGGAAGAGAGAAGGAATCTGGGTTTCTGGGAGCCATACCACCAGGAGCTGCCTATCTCCAGACTTCCTTTACATCAAAGAGTCAACCCTGTGTGCTTACCAGCTGCTTTCCCCCACTCTGCATATCTTGGGGGATTCTGTTAATGGATCCAATCACAGAAGCTCAGCTCCATCCTGGAGGCTGGTCCTCAAGATCTTGTTCAAATATAACCTCCTCACCTCAGAGGTTCCGTTCATCCTTGCAGCCAAAGGCAGGCTCAAACCTCTTACCTCTCAAAGCCTTTGGTCGGGTCCTCTCTCACAGCACCTCTTCCCCAATTGCACTGCTATCATGTCCATGATTCAATTGTCCCACTGTCTTTCTACCTTACCTGACACCAAAAACCCAACTCTGGACCAGTTCAACAGCCTTCCTTCTTTCCTTCCTTCCTTCCTTCCTTCCTTCCTTCCTTCCTTCCTTCCTTCCTTCTCCTCTCTCTTCTTTTCTCCCTGTCTCCCCTTCTCTCTCTTATTTGTTCTTTTATTTCATCACTTATTCAACAAATGTTTAGTAAGCACCTGTTCTATTAAGTGCTAGGGTGGGCTCTGAGTGTTGAATGGTGAAAAACATAATCTTTAACCTCATGGGCCATCACTACAGTCCAGTGAGGGAGATAGTGAATAAATAAACACCGTGCTGAATGCAGGGTGTTGAAATAAAGAGTAACTAGGGAAACACACTAGATACAGAAGTTAGAGACATTTTCTTATAGTAGGCATCCAGATTGGAGTTTTTTGTTTTTGTTTCTCTTTTCTCAGAAGGTGTTTAGCAGGGTGTACCTGGTCTATCTAGTATTACTTATGGTAAATAAACCTGGAATCTATGAATTTATAGTCATGATGCTCTGGAAAATATCTTATAAATCAGGGGTGGGGAACGTCCAGCCCTTGGGCCATATAAGGCCTGCAAAATCATTTGGTCTGACTCTGATGAGCCATTAGGAGTGAATTAATGAAATATTTGACCAAATATAGCAGGCTAATTTTTAAGTTGATAATTTTGTATGGCTCAAGAATGATATTATAAATATGCAAATGGCCTTTGGCAAAAAAAGATTCCCCACCCCTGGTATAAATTATGTACCTAATCAAATAGAAAATGGAGATATTTTAAATTAAACAGTTCTTTCTCGTGTAACTGATGTGCCCCAACCATCACTTAGAGACCTCACATACTAGATCCAGGTCAGGGCTGACCTCATGGCAGCTGGAAGAGGTCTGGCAGCCCCAGACTTTGCCATGCTTTGCCTTGTGCCCTTCAATTATGCATGTCCTTGAAATTATTAGTAAAACTTGATACTGGGTAAAAGATTTGATTTATGAATCTGATTTGACAATCTTGCCCTTGTCCTGGTTTCAATTAACTTTTTTATGTGAGTATAAAATGTATTTTCTCCCGGTCAGTTCTCCCTCTCGAGCTCCAAGCCAGATAGTATTCAAATACCTATTAAACACCTTGACTGGATGTTCCACAGAGAGTTTAAACTCAACATATCAAAATCTGAACTCTACATCTCTT
>NW_005354519.1:1820-23564 GCF_000412655.1 Myotis brandtii | reverse complement strand
CCGAGCCAAACTGGCTTCGGCTTTGGTCCAGACTGTTTTTTTCACCTATTGCGTTTGAAATGTCCTACTATCACCTTCAGCTATCAATCATTTCCCAGCAGTTAAATATTATGGGCAAATCTAAGTTTGAAGTATACAGATTGAAAGAATTCATATTGTTAAAATGTCCATTCTACCCAAAGTGGTCTATACATTCAGTGCAATCTCTATCAAAATTCCAAAGACATTTTCACAGAAGTAGGAAAAACTGGAGCAGAGAGACAGAAAGAGAGAGAGAGAGAGAGAGAGAGAGAGAGAGAGAGATCAATTGGTTGTCTCCCATATGTGCCCCAACTAGGGATCGAATCCCCAACCTTTTGGTGTATTGGACGATGCTCCAACCAACTTAGCAACCTAGCCACCAGCCAGGGCAACTAAAACAATCTTGAACAAGAAGAAAGCTAAAGGCACCACAATTCCTGATTTCAATCTGTATTACAAAGCTACAGTAATTGAAACAGTATGGTATTGGCATAAAAACAGACACAGGGACCAATGGAACAGTATAGAGAGTTCTGAAATATACCCACATAGCTGGTCAACTAATTTTTGACAAAATTGCCAAAAATATACAATGGAGAAAGTTTAGTCTCTTTAATGAGTGGTGTTAGGAACACTGGGTATCCATATGCAAAACAGTGAAATTGGACCCTTGTCTTACAACATACACAAAAATCAACTCAAAATGGATTAAAGACTTAAACATTAGATCTGATCATGTAAAGTCCTAGAAGAACACATGGGGAAAAGGAAAAATAAACAAGTGAAACTACATCAAACTAAAGGCTCTCCACAGCAAAAGAAACAACAAAATGAAAAGGCAACACACAAAATATGAGAAAATATTTGCAAATTATATATCTGATAAGGGGTTAACATGCAAAATATATAAAGGACACATAGAACTCAACAGCAAAAAAACTAAATAACCAAATTTAAAAATGGGCAAAGGAACTGAATAGACATTTTTCTAAAAAAGACATACAAGTGGCCAACAGGTACATGAAAAGATGTTTAATTAATCATCTAATCATCAGGGAAATGCAAATCGAAACCACAATGAGATATGGCCTCACACCTATTAGGATGGCTATTATCAGAAAGTCAAAAGACAGCAACTGTTGGTAAGAATGTGGAGAAGAGGGAACCCTTGTCCATTGTTGGTGGGGAAGTAAATTAGTGCAGCCATTATGGAAAATTGTGTGAGGGTTCCTTAAAAAATCCAGCAATCTGCTTCTGAGTACATATATCTCCAAAAGAAATAAAATCACTATCCCAAAGAGATATCTGCATTCCATGCTTATTGCAGTATTATTCACAAAAGCCAAGATATGAAAATCAGCCTAAGTATCTATGGACAGATAAATGAAAAAAGAAATGTGGTACATATACACAATGGAATATTATTCAGCCTTTAAAAAGAAGAAAATCTTGCCATTTGCAATAACATGGATGGACCTAGAGGATTTACACTAAGTAAAATAAGCCAGACACAGATAAATATCACATGATCTCACATATATGTGAAATCTAAAAAAATAAAGTCAAACTCATAGCAGTAGGGAGTAGAATGGTAGTTACCAGAGTCTGGGAAGTAGGGGAAAGAGAGAGATATTGATCAAAGGGTACACACTTTCAGTTATGAGATAAGTTCTGGAGACCTAATATACAGCATCATGACTATATTGCAAACTCAAAATTTGCTCAGAGAGTAGAGACCTCAAGTGTTCTCACCATACACGCACTAGGTAACTAGGGGAGGTGGCAGATATGTTCATTAGATTAATTTTGGTACTCATTTTACAATGTGCACATATATCACAATATCATATTGTACACCTTAAACAAATACAAATTTTACTCGTCAAAAATAAAACATTTTAAAAAGTGTGCAGGAATGAGGCTGGTCCCCTTTTATCAGTCAGAACTCTTTCAGTTGTAAGACACAAACACAAAACTTTAACAAAAGAAATTTCATTGGTTCATAATTAAATGTCTGTGCTTCTTTGTAGCATTTTGCAGTGCCATAAAGTAAGGGTTTCACACACACACACACACACACACACACACACACACACACACACACACACTGAGGGGGTATGTTAGAGGGGCAAAGGAGCCAACACAGAGCTCCCAATGACTAAAGCTGGAAAATTTCAACAATATAATTAAAAAATAGTTTTGGATTATAACCCCAAAAATATTACTATACAAAAGTCTATATTGCTATATGTAAATGGTTGAATCTATATATATAAAACCCTAATATGCAAATAGACTGAACGGCGGAACAACCGAACAACCAAACAACCAGTTGCTATGACGTGCGCTGACCACCAGGGGGTGTGCGCGGAACATGGTGGGCATCAGCAGCATGTGAAAGAGCATGGAACATGGCGGGCATTGGCCATGGCGGGATGGTGGAACAGGTGAGCATGGGCACCACCCAAGGAGGGACACCAGTTGCCATCATCGGTGTGAGCCTCTGGTGGTTACTGGAAATTCTTTGCTCCTGTGTACCATGGTCTTGCCTGGCACTTGCACCTGCTGCCAGTGCCAGCCACACTCGCACCCGCTGCCAATGCTGGAGCCGCCACTTGTACCCTGATCGCTTGGCACCATCAGCAGGTGCAACTGGCGACTGCCGGCCCTGATTGCTCCTCAGGGCTTCTCCATCTCCCTCTGTTCCTGAAGGGTGTTCAGGGCTGGCAGCCACCTCTTGCACCCGCTGCTGGCACTGGAACCACCGCTCACACCCGCTGCTGGTGCCCAGCGCTGGTCCTGATTGCTCGGTGCCATCAGCAGGTGCGAGTGGCAGCTGCTGGCCCCAATCGCTCCTGAGGGCTTCTCCACCTCCCCCTACTCCTGAGGGGCAATCGGGGCAGCAGCTGCCACTCGCATCCACTGATGGCACCGGCCCCACTCGCACCCACTGCTGGCACCAGCCCAAATCGATCTGCGCTGTCAGTGGATGCGAGCGGGGCTGGCACTGTCAGTATATGGGAGCAGCAATGGTGGGAGCAGGGCTGCCGGCAGACGAGACCAGGGTCCACGGCGGGAGGGGCCGGGCAGGGGCTCAGAGGATGGGCTGAGACCCGCCCCTGTGCCCACCACAGCTTTGCGGCCCATAGTTTCTTCCAAGGTGCACAAATTCGTGCACTGGGCCCCTAGTAAAGTAATAAATGGGAGAAAGAGATGAATATCTCATGAATAAGAGTTCTAAGTAAATATACTCTTCCCTAAAGGAGGTGGAGCATAACTCACCACACCTTAAGGTGGGCCTGACACTGTGACTTCCTTCCAAAGAGTACAGTGTGGAAAGGAGGTACAAAAGTAACTTTAGAGTGGAGAAATCCAACTAACGCTGCCTCAGCCAGGTGATCAAGGTGAACATCAACAGTTATAAATCACGTGGATGACACATACTCTTAATAAAATGTGATCAAAATGGCACTTAACCTTCCTTCCCCAACCTATAGCTCCAGTCTAGCCATGGGAAAAGATCAAATTCCAATAGAGTGGCATCAACAGTAGACTTGACTAGCACTTCTGAGAATGGTCAAGTTCATGACACACAAGGAAAATCTGAGAACCTTGTCACAGCCAAGATGCACAAAATTTCTATTACAGCTCATGCTTTATTCTGAAATACAAAGTATTAACATCAGCAGTTATCCACTAGGTCAGAGGTTCCCGGAGTTTCTCAGTTCATGGGCCATTAGCGTCCTAGTAAATTTTTTTACACTCTTAGGCCAAAATAAATGCTTAGAGACTGCATTTATTAAGTGGTTAAGTCCAAATGACTTAATAGTAGCTCTCTGCTCAGTGCCTGGCCGATGATGCCATTTCCCTCCATGTCCAACAGATGTCTCTGTGCTTCCATCGTGTCCCGGTGAGTTTGTAGTAGTGCCCAGGGCACCTCAGTGCACAGTTTAGGAACTGCAGCTCTAGGTATTAAACTCTGATGGGCCATACATGATAATCATCTGGCATGATCAATCATAGGTGAACTGACTGGATAGTGTTCAAACTCACTGTTTCCATATCATGATAAAGCGTTGCATGCAGTGCTCAGCTCAATGTTAAATGGCAACATCGCTTCCAGCTCTTTATCATAGCGGCGCTTTTCACTCACTGTACTGAAGATATTCCTTTCTGTATCAGTCAGAGACAGAACCAATAGAAGGTATGTGTATATACATATAGAGATTCATTGTAAGGAATTGGCTCATGTGATTGTGGAGACTGACAAGTCCAAATCTGCAGTGTGGGCTGTGGTGTCAAAACCCAGGAGAACTGATGGTGCAGATGAGTCCAAAGGCAGTTTGCTGGAGAACTTCTCATTCAGGGAGGCCAGTCTTTTTGTCTATTCAGCACTTCAGCTGATTGGGTGAGACACACCCACATTATGGAAGAATATCTGCTTACTCAAAGTTTCACAATTTAAATTTTTAAAAATATATTTTTATTGATTTCAGAAAGGAAGGGAGAGGGATAGAGATAAAAACATCAATGATGAGAGAGGATCATGGATCAGCTGCCTCCCACACGTCCCCTACTGGGGATCAAGCCCACAACCCAGGCATGTGTCCAGACCGGGAGTTGAACTATGACTTCCTGGTTCATAGGTTGATGCTCAGTCACTGAAAATGCACTAATCATTCCTCCAGAAGAGGAGGCAGTCCTCAACAGATGTTTAGTCTTCTAGATATCCTGTAACCTAAGTACTATTCCATATTAAGTCCAATAAACTATGACATAGCCCTAGCCGATTTGGCTCAGTAGACAGAGCATCGGCCCTCAGACTGAAGGGTCCCAGGTTCTCTTTCAGTCAAGGACATGTACCTCGGTTGCAGGCTCAATGCCCAGCCCTAATTGGAGCTCATGTGGGAGGCAACTAATCAATGTGTGTCTCTCACATTGATGTTTCTCTCTCTGTCTCTCCCCCTTCCTTCCACTCTCTCTAAAAGTCAATGGAAAAATATTCTTAGGTGAGGATTAACACACAAACACACACTCACACACACACAAAACTATGACATAAAGTCAACATACCTTATGTTACATGATAAGAAGAAAAAGATATTTGCTTAATATATATATACATACACAAACATGCATAACAAAAATAAGAGAAAAATTCTCGTGACAATTATAGTCCCTGTTTCTGTAACTGGTCACATGGTTATAGCTGGTATTTATAACTACCTTTTCCAATACCTATTCTGCATTTTCTTTGCCCTCAACAAGCACCTCAGCTGGTCATGGTCCCTTATCTGGTAGGGTGATCTAGAAATTTCACCAATGGTAGAAGGACCCTGAAATTTTTCATATTTGTTTCCCATCCTCTGGCATGTAAATGTCTTACCAAATAAGTCTAGAGTAGTTGCTTACTTGGTCCAGTCAGCACAGTGTCATCAATGCAATGGACCAGTGTGATATCTTGTGAAGGGAAGCGGGACTTGTGATCAAGAGCCCTGACACCTAAATTCTGACGCAGGTCTGAAGGGTTGATATGGCCATGAGGTAGAACACTGAAGGTGTGATGCTGGTCTTGCCGGCTGAAAGATGACTGTTTCTGGTGAATCTTATGCACAGGAATGGAGAACAAGGCACTTTCCAGATCAATAGCTACACAGCAAATACTAGGAGGTGTGTTGATTTCTCAAGCAATGAAGCCACGTGTGGAACAGCAGCAGCAATGGGAGTCGCCGCCTGGTCAAGTTTACAAGAATCCTCTGTCTTCTCAGAGACCTAGCACTCTCTGCCCAGGCCAGACAGGAAGGATGGATGGGGGTGTGGGGGCATCACTACCCCTGCGTCCCGTAGGCCCTGATGGCGGCACTCATCTCTGCAATCCTTCCAGGAGCGTGGTGTTACTTTGGTTCACTATTTTCCAGGTAGGGGCAGTTCTGGTGGCTTCCACTTGGCCTTTCCCACATAATATCCCTCACTCCCAGGCCAGGGACCAGTGTGGGGATGCTGCCAGCTGCTCAGTGCGTCTAGCATAATTACACATCCCAGAACTGGGGAGTAACCACGGGATGGATCTGGGGACTCCTTGGGCCCATGGTGAGATGGACTTGCTCACCTGACCTCCACAAGCCCCTTCTCTGACTGGTGGGCCACAGGGACCCTGGGTCCCCTGGAATCTGTCAGGTCAGAGCCAGCGGGCAGTGGCCCCCCAAAGGCCTGATTATCTCCTTTTCCCCAGTGCAGTTACCCTGGTGAAAGGCTGTGGTCCCTTGGGGAAGGCTGGGAGAAAGATTAGCATATAAACATTTGGTAGTGCACGGGAGGCCCTCATTGGGGGACCCAGCCTCCCCTTCATTCAAGGGGCACTGGGCTGTAAACTGGCTCAAGTCTGAGAACTGATTGAGGGGTCATGACTCTCTGTTTTTATGATTCAGATTAGACTTTATTTATTTGACCTAGAATTTTTCTGCTTACACAGAACACCATGATCAGTGAGCTAACATCACGGCTCTGTGCATATAGGACTATTCTAATTGCTGCTTTGACTCTCTTTTCAGTCAGTAACCACAAACACCTAGCCTTTGTCGATTGAGTGCCCCCATTATCTCCTGCCATTTGAGGATCCAGTTACCCCCATTGCATTCAGGTTTCCCAATTCAGTGGCTGCAGGTACCCCGGTGAGGTCTGGCCTGCAGGGAAGAGCGACCATAGAGCTCTCCTAGGATGCTGGGCTCACTCGCAAAATTATGTCTTTTCCCAGGGTGGGCAACTAGGTCTCAAATGACAAATCCACGCCAACATTCCAATCCCCCTCTGCACCAAGGCAGGCCCAGCCTTTCTAACTCACTCTCAGTGGGTCTCCTTTTAGTGCATGCTTCAGCCACACAGACTGGTAGAGCCCTTCCTGACTCTGGGAACAGTGGATGCAAATGTAACATTAGATGCAGAATCCCTGCTTCGTGAGCCCATCTCAATCAATTTACCTGATGCAAATGTATGTTCCTCCCACCATCACCCCACCCTCAATATCCATTCCCACACATTGCCCAGATTTCTATCGGTACAAATTAGAAAACTCAAGAGGTTCTTTTGGGGTGTGTGTCCCTCCTCATGGATCACGCTTTATACTTCACCTGTAGGGGTTTGCCGGGACTTGAGTCTAGTTATAGAAGCAGGGAGGGCGGTGGAGTGGGGTCCCCAGGAGAATCAGCATTGTCTTGCTTGACAGCTGCCTCAGGGAAGGCCATGGCCCTTTCCTCAGCAATGCAGGGTTAACACCCTGGGGTGGGCAAAGAGGTCCCTCTTACTGAGCGGGGAGAGACTGTGGCCACTGGCAAAGAAAACTCATCAGAACTCAGGGGCCCAGTGTCCCAGTTCCATTAGGGTCTTCTCACACATCCCCATTCAAATGTTCAGGATCACATTCTTTCTCCACCAATGCCTTTAATAGTAGATAGACACCCTGCAAGGCTGGGGGTATAGCTCACCCTGTAATTCAGCCAGTTGAAGGATGAGGTTGTGAGTTTGATTTTTAGCCATCTCAGCCCTGTGGCTAACAAGAGATAGGAGTCTGCTTCCAGGCAGATGTAGAAGCTTTCGGGTCATTTGTGGGGCTTCTGAGTCACAAGAATTAGACCACAGACTTACTGGAATTGTCGGGAACAAGGTGCTGTTTCCACTGAGGCTGCTTAGCTGGTAGGATGCAAACTGGAGGGACTGGGGTCATTGTGGCCTCCACTTGGAAGCCCTTTTGAGAAACAGTCCCTGTCAACATCTGTTCTCTCCACCTCACTACTCGCTTCTCCCCAATGTAGCCACATGGCTACAATCATTCAAACACATTCTCACACACCCTCCTTGGTTACGGAATAGCACTTGTTTTATCACCAGTAGAAAATGGCTTAGAACAGCATGTAGGACAGAAGGCAGAGCAGGAGCCAGAGTCTGGGGCCACCTGGCTCTGGGAATTCGGAGGCCTTGGATCTCATCAGTATCTCTGGGGAAGGAGCGCTCACCTCCTCAGTTCTCATTTTCTCAGAGTCATAGGGCCTTCCCTCCACCTCCGTCACCTTCTTGATCCAGGGGCTATAATTATCTAACAAGGTGTAAATTCCTGGAATGTTCTTCCGTCCACAGCTCCTTCCCCAGCTGATGATGCCCACCTGGTACCACTTCCTGTCCGATTCTGTGGTGCAGACCAGAGGCCCTCCACTGTCACCCTGTGGGCAGAGAACACAGTTCAGTAGCAAGTCTCATTCTAAACTGCCCATTTGTGTAGTAACTTTCATGGATGGAAGAGGACCCATTGACCTCCCCTCCTCCAGGCTGCCAAAGGAAATCTGTCATTGCTGTCCACGGCCCACCTCAATCCCAGGCCCCCAGGGGATTGTGTTGCTGTCAGGTTGGCTCTGGGAACTGTGGGTTGTAGAGTGTGGGCAGTGGATAGGGTAGGACTAAAGATTGAGGAGGAGGAGGAGGAGGAGGAAGAGGAAGAGGAAGAGGAAGAAGGCCCTGGTGAAAAAGAACTCCATCTGCAGATGGGAGCTAGAAGTCGGAGTAAATATTCACAGGCCAAAAGAAGCGGAGAGATGGCCTCTTCCATGATCATAAACAGGTGACTAGAATGATTAGACTCTGGCAGGGGGAGGAGGAGGAGGACTAACATTTCCTGGACATGTGCAGAGCATTGTGTTAGCCCTTAACTTTCTTTTTTCTCATCAACCCCACCACCTCATATCTCTGTGAGGTAGGTGTTTTGATTCTTATTTTCTAATAAGAAAATTGAATGTCAAAAGAGGTTTGATCACTCCCATTTCACAAATTTTCATTGAGGAAAAACTAATTGTTAGGCAATTGGCATACAAGACCTTATGCTCTAGTGGGGGAGATAATATAAACTGTGTTTGATGGGCAGGAGAAGTATGAACAAATCTAGAAGCAGTGCAGAGGGCGAGGAACTGATTCTGTTGAGGGAGAGTTCTGTCAGAAGAGACTTCAAGGCACTTTGTTTGAAGGAATTTGACAGAACGAGTGTGTGGGACCGTGCAGAGAGGAGCCAGACAGAAGGTAGAGGGACTGGATAAGACGAAGTGAAATGGTGAGGATCTGAAAGTCAGGATGGGGAGGAATGAATTAAAATCCACATGATCTGATGACTGGTGACATTGGACATAGATGGTGGTGACTAGTTCCCAGGTCATGGAGTGTGCTTAGAGAGATAAAGTGCAGGAGAAGATAATTAATAAAGTGTTTGCAAGTGGAGTTTGGGTTGGCTGTGGAATGCATCACCAAATAGAGGGTTAAATAGAGCAGAATTACAGAGAGGTTGGGGTTCAAGGACACACAGTAAGCATTGGCCAAAACCAAAATTCCCCCTTTCCTACAAAGCGTTTGCTCTACTACTTGTCTGTTTTTTGTGGGTGTGCGCTTTTTTGGTGCTAGTTCTGTTTCAAAGTCATGGGGCAAGAACCAAATCAACAGGATCTCTACACAAATAGCTCCTCCCATGAATGATGTTTTATGAAGGCATGCATGTTATACAATTTTTATCAATATGTTGCCTTGATTATTTATTTTCTTACATAACAAGGAGAGAATGGTCCTTGGGCAAGTAACTTTTTAAAGCCTCAGTTTCCGTGTCATTAAAATAGAGATAATACCAACTCCTTCCCGAGATTGTCAGCAGATGAAATTTTTTAAACTCTGTAAATCACTCACAAAGTATTGTTACTAGCCAGCATATGTGCGATGTTATATTTTGCTTGACTATGCCACTTAAAAATGGTTTTTTAATTGAACTTTTTTTTTCACACTATAACCTTAACCAGGAGATCACAAAGAAGAAAAGTTCTGGGAAAAGTAAACCCAAAAAACTAACTGTTTTTAATTTTAGCATTTACTGCTAATTTGTATTTTAAGCATAGCATAATTTTACTGCCATTATTTTGAACATATTTAAATGCTATCATCCTAAAATGATCATTTCCCTTAATATGTGATTACATGCTTTTTTAAAGTTGGCTAAATTTAAAAGTGTGATTTTATTTTTAAGGGCAATTATTTTTAAATGGTTTCTTTGTTTTAAAGTGATGATAATGTTGTATAATTTCAGGAAAATTTCCTTGACTGGATCACTGTCAGCTTATCTTGGACAATAGAAAGCTTTCTAAACAGAGGGCAAAGCTTTTCATTTCACAACTTAAAAAAAAAGGCTTAAAACAATAACAGCACATTTATTTACAGAACTCTTAACTAATAGAGAATTTTCGAAGCTCTCATTAAGGTGCACTTTTTGTTGCAAGAGATAGCAACAAAAAGCCTAGACTCGGATGGACATCCAACTACTGCAGCAGAGGGAGCAGAGGGTGCAGAAAACGTCGCCGGAGATGGCACTTGATGATTTCAGGTGTGGCCACAGTTGGTTTGGCCATTGGAATATGGGACGGGGTTGAATCAAAGAGATTGGAAGGAGAGTGGGTGTATGGGTGGGGCCTGCTTCTTATATTCTTGCGTGAGCATAGTAGCGACAGCCTGGCATAACAGTAGTCTCCCACACATGGCACGACCTCCCTTACCGCACTGCTCATCTGCCCACACTCAGCTTCTGTCACCTCTGGCTTCTGAAACCCTGGAACTTCCCTGAACACGTGATGCCATTTCAAGCCTCTGATTTCCCCGAAGTTCTCTCTGGGACACTCTCTTTCTATTCACATTGTCTGCTGAATGCTGTCCCCCCACCCGCCCCTCCCCCCCATTGCTATTTGGAGCTCTTTGTCTCCGGCTCTAGCTTGAACTGGTTGCTCCTTTAGGTCTATGGCATGGCTGTGATCCCAGATCTTCCTTTAACCACTGTGTCTAGGAAGCTTTGTCTTCTCTTTGTTTTTATTTATTTTTTTGTTAATTCTCACTGGATGATATTTTTCCCATTAATTTTTACAGAGAGTGAAAGGGAGGGAGGGAGGGAGGAGAGAGAGAGAGAGAGAGAGAGACATCGATGTGAGAGAGACATATTGATTGGTCGCTTCCTGCATGTGCTTGACCAGAGCTGGGGATCTAACCTGCAAGCCAGGTACAAGCCCTGACCGGGAATCAAATCCTCAACCCTTCAGTGCAATGGCTGATGCTCTAACCACCGAGATGCTGGCGAGGGCTGTTTTTTAAATTTTTGATACAATTATAGATTCATATGCACTTGTAAGAAATCATACAGAGAGATTCCATGTACCTTTTTCATGTTTCCCCCAAGAACAACATCTTGCAAAACTACAGTATAATAGTCACAAGCAGGATACTGACACTGATATAGTCAAACTGAGAACACTTCCATTGCCAAAGGGCTCCCTCGTGGTGCCCATTAGGCTATATCCACCTCCCTCCCACCTCCAGCCTCTCCTTAGACCTCTGCTGCAACCAACAATCTGTCTCCAATTCTACGATTTTGTCATTTCAAGAATGTTATGTAGCTGGCATCATGCAGTGCGGGACCTTTGGGGGCTGGCTGATTTCACACCACATAAGCCTCTGGAGACCCCGCCATGTTGTTGCACGTATCAATAGTTGTTTCTATCATAGCTGAGTGGAATTGCGTGGTATAGATGTACCACAGTTTATTTAACCATCCACGTCTCGAAAGACGTTGTTTCCCATGCTTGGCTATTATGAATACAGCTGCTATAGAGCCTCCTGTACAGGTTTCGGTGTGAACACAAGCCTTCATTTATCTGAAATGAATGCCTGAGAGTAGCATTTGCTAGATTATGTGGCCTGAGCATGTTCCACTTTTTAAGAAACTGGCAAACTGTTTTCCAGAGTGGTTGGGCTATTTTCAAGTCCCACCAGCAATGTGTCCAGTTTCTCAGCATTCTTGTCAGCATTTGGCGTTGTCACTATTATTTTTTTTTTTTAATTTTATCCACTCTGAGAGGTGTGTAGTGATGTCTCATTGTGGTTTGAATTTGCATTGGCTTAATGGCCAATGACACTGAACATCTTTTCATGTTCTTATTTACCATCCGGTTATCCTCCTCAGTGCAATGTCTGTTCATGTCTTTGGCCCATTTTCTAATTGCAGGGTTTGTTTTTCTACTGTCGAGTTTGAAAGTTCATTATCTATTCTAAGTATAATACCTTTGTGGGATATTATCTCCCAATCTGTAGCTTGTCTTTTCATCCTCTTAATAGGGTCTTTCACAGAGAAAAAAAATCTTTGATTTTGATGAGGTCCAATTTATCAATTTTCCCTCTTTCGAGCTGCGTTTTTGGTATCACTCTAAGAACCTCATAATGAGTATTTCCCAATCCATGTCCCCATTCCCAGGGCCACGCCCTGATTCCCACACATTTCCCAGACTCACTGTTTATTCCCAGTGGAGAGAGGACACCCTTGCCTTGGCAGCCCTGAGGGGATGAGGGCCTGGAGAGAGAGGGAGGGGACACCCCTAGTTACCTGGCAGGAATCGTAGCTCTTATTCTCATACCCAGCGCACAGCATGTTTTTGGTAAGCTTTGGAAACACCTTTCTACATTCCCTCCGATCCATGATGACCATTGGCACTTTCATCAGGTCAGTGGTCTCAGAGTGTTTGTCACCTGGCCCACAGAGAAAGCATATCAGGAAAGTCACTGGACAGCAGTCTGTGTGTGTCAGCAATGCAAGTGACCTGCCCTAGACCACCCTGCGCATCCCCGCAGCCCACCAGCCGCCCTCCACCTTCTTCCACATCCTCACTACTTCCCCCCGTCGCTACTTCCTTCCTTCAATCCCATGCAGCTCACTCACTCCACCACCCCAGGTTTCCCACAATTCCCCACCTACTCGAATTATTGCTCTCATTCAAAATCAGACCCCTGCTTCCAAGAAGACTTCCAGCTTGACTCCAACCAGCCCTACAGACTTGACCTCTTGGAAGTGGCTATTGGTCATTTCTCAGCACAGTCCTGCCTCCTCTTCCTGCCTGTCGATGGCCACTTTTCAGTATGAGAGGATGGCCCTCCCCTGACACAGGGCTGCTGAGCGTGGACCTGCACTCCCAGTGGGAAGTTTTCCGGTCCCCTGGGCAGGGGAGGTTGGCTGCAGGTCTTCACAGGGGACTGGCCAGGGCCCTTTCCAGCCGGCTTCTTTCTAGCTCACCAACTCTGACCACATAGACCTTTCAAAATTCTTCTGCTTATTGACTCTTTTTAATCTGGAGGCCTCCTCCTCCTTCACTTCTAACTTTCGAGGGGTGCCTGGAGCGCAGAAGCAATCACATGCCAGTGGCTCTCTAGCTACTGAACTCCTGCAATCCCTCCCTTTTTCCAGACCTCAGCTCGGTGCAAGGCGTCCCTGTGGACCCAGAGTCTCCCTCAGGCCTGAGACAGTGCTGTGTTGTTCCCATCCCCTACCTATTGGCTCTTGGTTTTGAGTTTTCTTTGGGGACAGTCCAGCAAGGCTTTCGTAATCCCTCTCTGCCCTGGTACAAGTTCCTCCTGTTTTGGCCAAGCCACAGTGCAACAACAGGGAACAAGTAACAGCAGATTCTCAGACTGGCTGGGCAACACTCCAGGGCCATCAAAGGTCTGAGCCCGGACAGGCATCTTGAATGCCTGTACAAAACAGGTGGGAGACATCGATGTGTGAATCAAGGGAGATGTGAAAGAGAAAAGAGGAGAGTGGCCCCTGGCAAACTGGAGAGTTTAAATTCAGTTACACAAACAAACAAGACTGCTCTGTGCTGGCTGAACACGCCCACACCCGGGGCAGTCTCAGACCTGGCATCTCAGCCTGGGCCTTGGGGTGATGCTTCCTTGGCCCTCAGAGGCTGAAATGGGGCCTCTGGGAGCCTCTGCTGGGCAGGAATTTGCTCTAATGCAAGTTCTTTTCTCGCCCCTGCCCCTCAGCCCTCTCTCCTTTCACCCTCCTCCTGCCTCCTTTGGATTGAGTGGCCCATCTCCAGATGCCCGTGATTGGCTCCTCCCCCAGCGGCTCTCAGAAGCTACTGTGCAGTCACGTACCAGGTTTGGTCTGCCCCCATCCTGCCACCCAGCATTTGCTCCACTTGGTGGGGCCGGGCTGCCTGGGCATGCAGATGGGCTCCTTCAGGCCGCTGAACCTGATGTCTGTGTTCAACAGCAGCAAGGCGATGTCGTTGTCCATGGTGAACCTTTCGAAGTCCTTGTGAATCACTATGCTGGTGACCCCCTTCACTTCCAGGGAGGGGCTCCGCAAGTCGTTGGTTCCCAGCACAACGCTCAGGTCTATGGGACTGGGTGGCACAGAACCGGAGAGGGCAGGTGGAGGGGAAGGAAAGTCACCAAGCACCCAGAATTTTCTGTGCCCCCAAAACCTACCTCCCATATATTTCTAGGGGCCTTTACAACTTGTTCTACCGGGGCTGTTGCTAAAAAGATATACTTTTAAAAAGGTAACAAAGGAGGGCAAAGCAGTCTTTGTGGCAGACCACAGCGACACGGTACCCAGCACAGTCCCAGAGGTGTGGAGGGGACACCCCTCCTAATGGGGCCAGGGCAGAGCTTAGCTTTGGCTGCTCCAAAGAACCCACCACCTGGCACAAATCAAACCAGCCCACAGAGAGGTAAGGTAGGATTACATCGATTCGCCTGCCAGCAACTTAGAGACCCCAGACTGGAGTTTAATCCAGACATGCCACTGATTAAACAGAAAGAGTCTTCAGTCATAATTCAGGAATTCCCTCCAGGCAGAATGGCTAGGAACTTTCCAATAGCCTGTCTTTAAGTATCCCATGTGGGCAGATGCAACAAGCTACATGGTCATGCCACGGCAAAACTTTCCCAGATGCCCCATTTACCCTTTAAAGCAGTGGTTCTCAACCCTCTGGCCCTTTAAATACAGTTCCTTGTGTTGTGACCCAACCATAAAATTATTTTCATTGCTACTTCATAACTGTAATGTTGCTACTGTTATGAATCATAATGTAAATATCTGATATGCAGGATGGTCTTAGGCGACCCCTGTGAAAGGGTCGTTCGACCGCCAAAGGAGTCTCGACCCACAGGTTGAGAACCGCTGCTTTAAAGTCAGTTGGATCTCAGTTTCCTTCTCTATAAAACATGGTTGTTCATTCTATCTGCCTCAGAGGGTTTTTGTACGATGAAATAATATAGGTAGTTACTTACATGGTCACTGGGCCATGATTAGTAATCAGTAAATGCTGGGTTTGCCACCCATCTCCTGGAGCTTAAAGAAAACTCTACAGGGAGCAGGAAAGTGGGGGTGTCCAAAGGCCTGGAAACCCAGGCTTTCAGAAATAGGAAAATTTCTTCCTGGAAGGATTTGTCTGTCCTAGGAGAGGTAAACGGACCAAGCCCTTTAACTCTGCCAGGCCAGATGCTCCTGGAGTGTGTGATCGCAGGGAAGCCCTAGTTACTGGCCCTGGGTGACCTCGAGGTGGGCACAGCAGGGGTTCACCGCCTCCTCAGCCCCAGGGCCATCGTGTCTGACTCAGGACTGACAGGCCCTGGGACTCCCCTTAGCAATCAGGTCTGCCTGAATGTGGGGACACTCCGGGGGTGGACAGTGTCAGAAGCAACAGGGATGGGCTCTTGATACTTACTCTACTTCCTCATTTGATAAGCAGTGAGCCGCAGTGACAATCCACCAATTGTTGATGATCGTGCCGCCACAGAAATGTTGATTTGCTGTCTGAATACTCACCATCCACGGGAACTCGCCCTCCTCAGCCTCCATCCCCTCTATGATTCTGGAATACTGAGATCCTCCCTCAAAAATGGGTCTTTCGCCGCATGCTGGTGGCATGGAAGAGGAGGGAAGGGAAAAGACGAAACCACTCAATCAATATCTATAGGAGGTCTCTAGGTAGCTACCATTATGCTCATTCTATATATGAGGCATCTAAGGCTGGCTCAGGGAAGCACCCAGATACACGAGTAAGCCAGCCGATGCTTTATGTTCATAGCACAGCGCCTGGGACACGGGTCAGAAGTGTTGGCTCTGCCCCCTCCAGCATTGTGATCTCAGGAGGGTCTCTTCACTGAGCTTGTCTCTGCTCTCACCCAAGAGAAATCAGAGGAAAAGATTTGTCCAACACCAACTATGGAGTGGTAGGCAGAATAACACCCTCCTCCCCCCAAAGATGTCCATGTCCTAAAGCACTGGTGGATAGTGCTTTATAAGGCAAAAGGGATTTTGGAGATGGAATTAAAGTTGCTAATCAGCTGATTTAAAAATGGGGAGATTGGCCCGGCCAGTGTGGCTCAGTGGTTGAGCATCGACCTATGAACCAGGAGGTCACAGTTCAATTCTCTATCAGGACACACACCCAGGTGGCAGGTTTGATCCCCAGTAGGGGGCATGCAGGAGGCAGTTGATCAATGATTCTCTTTCATCATTGATGTTTCTCTCTCTCTTTCCCTTACTCTCTGAAATCAATAAAAATATATTTAAAATAAAAATAAACTGGGGAGATTGTCCTGGATAATCTGAGTGGGCACAATGAATCCCAAGGGTACTTAATGGTAGTGGACCAGGCAGAAGAAGAAGAAAGATGTGACTAGGGAAGAAAGGCAGAGAACTGCCTTGGAAGATGGAAGAAGGGGCCCCAAGCTGAGGAATGGGATGACCTTCAGAAGCTAGAAAGGGCAAAGGTTCTCCCCAGAGGCTCTGAAGGGAATGCAGTCCTGCTGACACCTCGATCTTACCCAGGGAGACCCGTGTCTGATTTGCATTCAACAGAACTAACTGTAAGATAAGAAATGTGTGTTGTTGAAGTCACTAAGTTTGTGGTGGTTGGTTCCAGCAGCCCTAGGAAGCTAATTCATGTGAGAAATCAGAACGGTCCCAGAAAGGGCCTGAACCTTCCAGAAGCCTTGAACTGTTCTAGAACATTCTGTTTCCTGGGAGGCTGAGAGCACAGGCTGCAGCTGCCTGTGCAGAGAGAAGAAATCTATCTCTGGAGAGAGTCCTGGCCCAGCTCCCAAGAGAGGAGCCACTCCATTAGTGTTTGTTGTAGTCAAGTAATTAATCAATGAGCTTGCTAACCAACTCCCTCCACTGCCCCTAATGCTCACCACTGACTGGGAGAAAGGGACCTGAGCAGGGCCACTATCAAGCCCTTCCCCACCCCGCCCCACCTAGGAGAGCTGCTCTGGCCATGGGGGGATGGGGAGGGGAGGAGAGGGAGGTGGGGTCGGGGAGGAGTCAACATACCAAGAAGTGTGCTCCTGACTTGGGACATGAGCAGCAAAACTGATAACAGGAACATGACCCTTGGCTTTGCTGCTGGCCCAGGAGGTGGCAGAGGCCAGGGCTGAGGGGAAAGACACTGCCATGGCCTCTTCTCTCCCAGCCGGCCCAGCTGGCGATGTCACAATGGGCTGGGTGGTTGAGAACTCGGGTCCTGCAGGCTTCTCTTCTTGCCATTTGTTCCTAACGTGGCTGCACAGAGGGCCCTCATCCTTGAAATCGTCTTGTCTGAGATCCTCTTCCCGATGACCTGGGCACGCCCACCCTTCACCAAGTCCTTGGTGGGCACCTTGCTTGTGGTTCCTGCCCTAAGTAACCCATTTTAAGGCTCAAATGCCTCCTCTCTCACAGAGCCTGTCACGTCAGAGGTCCCTGTGAATGTGCGCCTGAGGCCTGAGTGAGGGACTGCCAGGCTGGACCTCGAGGATGGGGAGGAGCTCAGGAGTCCCAGGGGGCCTCCCCCAGCACTAACCCGGGGTGGGGGTGGCGGGGGTGAGGGGGTGGCAGTCGCCTCTGACCTGGGGCTGCCAACATGGACCTGGCCTTCCTTCATGCCCAGCCTAGCAGGTGACAATCCTGCTCTCACCACTTTCTAGGTTTATTCCACATGATGTCCCAACCCCCAGGTAAGCCCCTGACCACATCTAAAGATGAAAGGATCAGACTCACAGATGTAAATGCCTGGCCCATGGCTTCCCCTCACATCTGCAGGTTTGATCCTGGGTCATGGATTTGGATCTTCCTGTTGACCTCACACTTACCATGCACTGACTCGGGTGCATTGGACACAGGCACCCTCAGGACAGCCTCGCTGGCAACTTGCTCATCTGCAGAAAAGGGATAACAATGCTCACAAGTAAAGTTGTGAAGCTCAAAACAAGATTATGTGACCCAGGTATGGCCTTGTTTTACTACATCTCCAGCTACTCTCCCCTCCCCATGGCCCCTCACTGCAGTTGCTCCTCAGTGCCCAGGTGTCCACTATCAGGGTTGGGCCAGCCTGTTGTGTGGCCATGGATGGTGCTGTCCTCACCTGTCCTGAATAACACCTCATCTGCGTCCTCAACAGAACATCCTGGCCCTGACAAAAGGCTAAGCCTTTTTTAAAGGGCATATGGGCAAAGGTCCCAAAGATTTCAGGCCACCTGGCCTGGCCTGCCACCGGGAAGCTCTGGGCTTTCCCTTTGTGCTTCCTTTGAATTTGGCTCCCTCCCTCCCCTGGCCCTGCCACCACCCCTGGCCAAATGCCTGCAGCTTCTCCTTTGCTCACCTACTGTTGGTCTGGGGGTGAGGAGAGGAGGAGAAACCTGGGCAGGGTCTGACTGGGAGGATGACAGCTGATCCCACCAGTGGGGATGCAGGGATGACAGGCACATCCACTCACAACTGCTGCTCACTTTCTAGAAAAGTATCCGGACAAATCACAGCTCACCTCTAAGAAGACCCATTTTCCGCTGGGGCTATATCTCTCCTATTAACATGGGCCCTATTGCTTGTGACATATTCATTCACTGTGCGGCATTTCTTTGCCAAGCTTCTTCACAGTAACAGTGGGCTGCACCATGCCTGGGTGGGATGCCTGGGTGAGACAAAACTGCCATGCCTAGCCACAACACCAGAGGGCACCAATCCTATAGATCACAATGGGAATGACTCCCCACCGGAACTGGGTGAACATGGGGGCCCAGGTGTGGAGAGAAGCTCTATAAGGAATCTATAGAAATTCGAAGAGTAAAGGAGGCACATGATGACATAGGCTGCCTAGGACTGGTGCCTGGCCGAGGTTCCAGAGGTCCCTAGGGCAGCCCTATTGTAGTGACTTTGTTTACCACCATCCTGGCCAGCAGTTCTAGAACTGGACTAGGGAACACACTCAGTGCAGGTTAAGGCTGCCAGATTGAGCAAATAAGTATACAGGATGCCCAGTGACATTTGAATTTCAGATCAAGAACAAATGTTTTTCAGTCTATGCACCACCCCCCATGCAATGTCTGAGTATGCAGTGTATCTGCCCACTCATCCTGTAGAGCTCGTCAATCACAATACTTCCACTCTCAACCTCTTTTGTATCTCAATTACATCTGTTTCAGAGGTTGAAGTCCAAACCCCCAGCACCTTAGAATGTGACCCTGCGTGGAGACAGGGTTTTTAAAGAGGTAATCAGGGTAAAATGAGACCCTCAGGGCAGGACCCTAATTCACTAGGACTTGTGTCCTTGTAAGCAGAGGAAGAGACCCAGGAGTGTCCATGTCCAGAGAGATGACGGTGTGAAGAGGCAGCAGGAAGGTAGCCATCTGCATGCCAAAGGGAGAGGCCTGGGCAGGTGCTTCCATTGTAGCTCTCAGAAGGAACCCAGACCCATCAGCACCTTGCTCTTGGACTTCCCAGCCTCCAGAACCAGGTTGTCTAAGCCACCCTGTCTGTGGCATTCTGTTATGGCAGCTTTGGCAAACGACAACACGCACCCCCTTTCCTCCTTTAGGCTACCTCATCTCTCATCAGTATAACTGGAGCCACTTCCTCTCTGATAGTCTCTTTCCTAGTCATCCTCTCTCAAATAATCTCCATGTTACACCCAGAATAACCTTGTAATGCACGTGGGATTACATGACCTGCTTTAATTCCACCACTCTCCCCATCAACCTCACAATAAAATCCAAATCTCCTAACATGTTGTAGAGGTTTTGAGATCTGGTTCCAGAGACCATGAAAATGTGCCCAAAGACCCAAAGCTCATTAATGCAGAAGCAGATGATAGAATACAGGACTCCTCAGGAGGCTCAGAGTCAAGGGTGAAAGGGGAGTGTACAGACAAAAGTTTGCCTGCAATGGAGTCCACCTAGTCTCCCCTGCAGACTCAGCCAGTCTACCTTGCTCCCCTACTTCCTCTCTAACCCCCAGCTTACTGTGATGTCACGCAGGACCATGTATTTGTGATGGTCACAACCTAAGCAGTTGCAGCTGGCATTTTATCACCTTGGGCTGGAGGCACAGGTTGGGCAATTCTGGAAAAGAATGAAAAGAAGATGCTCCAGTTTCTCATTCCACTGATGCTGGAGTTCACTGAATACCCCCATAAAATTCCAGGTCTGTGCCAGGAAAACCTAGTGCAGAGGATGGGGAGAGGCCTGCAACCTCTTACCTGGCTCCTGCAGAGCTGAGCGAGAGGCCCACGGGGGTGCTGAGTGAGAGCAGATGGCTTTGGAAGTGAGGATATTACAATCAAAGTAAATGCATTAGGCTCAGTGAATAGTCATTTAAGATGATCCTCTAGGGCAGTGGTCGGCAAACTCATTAGTCAACAGAGCCAAATAGCAACAGTACAACGATTGAAATTTCTTTTGAGAACCAAATTTTTAAACTTAAAATTTGCTTGTTTGCTTTGTGAACTATCACGCCAGCTTCCAGGCTCAGCACCCTCCGTTCTCTTTGCTGCTGTAGGAATAGCATTGTCACTGCTAAGATGGAATTTACCTCGAGAGACTTCGCTGGAGCCCCTCTCAGATGTTGCTCTAAGGCAGTGGTTCTCAACCTTGGCTGCACATTAGAATCACCTGGGAATCTTTTTAAAATCCTGATTTCTGGGCCTCATCCTCTGGAAATTCTGTTTCTTTGTTAGGGGGTGGGGCCACAACATTAGTAACAAAGAAACAGAATTTCCGGAGGATGAGGCCCAGAAATCAGGATTTTAAAAAGATTCCCAGGTGATTCTAACATGCAGCCAAGGTTGAGAACCACTGCCTTAGGGTCTGGACCCAAAGTTCTGGAAGTACGAGGGACTTGGAGCAACAATTCAGCAACTGCCTTTGCTTCTCCAATCCCCTCTTTGTAAAGACATTAAAGATCCAGTTCTGGGCCCAACACCCTGGGAGAAGCAGTGGAGCTGTGGTGGCAGAGGGACTTATTTAACTTAGGCCACCGGTGTCACATTATGTCCTCTCGTTCAGTGGGAAAAGTTATAGGGCTGCTGCAGGAGCAAATGAGTTAATGCAGCATTTCCCCAGGTATGTTCCTTAGAGCTTCTCTCCCACTGGAAGCTGTGCAGAGAGGAGCTCTATGGTCATCTTTTCTGTAAAGTCACAGTGGAGATCCACATATTAAGGGTTCTGAGAAATCTCACCGTAAGGAGAATGGTTTAATTTTATTTAATCCACTATTTCTGAAATGTTTCTGTGCACAAGACCACCCTTTACCCCCACTCCCAGCCATATTTGTAACATTTTCTACTTGCTCTGTTGAAAATTACCTGTCCCTATAGTTTTCCCATTTTTTCTATTTGAGTGGGTTTTGCAACTATATTTGCAGAATCTTAAAAAAAAAATTTAATGCCATTAGCCCTCTTTTTCTAATATGTGCTGCAAAATCTTTTCTCCAACTCTATTTTGGACATACAGAAATTTAAAATTTATGTACAATCCAGCAATATTTTTACTTCTGGTTCTTGGCTTTTATTTGATGAATTAGAAAGGCCTTTTTATCCCAATATTATAAACACAATCATACCTGTA
>NW_005354519.1:0-217 GCF_000412655.1 Myotis brandtii | reverse complement strand
ATATGTAAATTATCCATTACAGTGTCACAGTCACGACCGCAGGTAGGCAGGGCTGCGCATGGTGAGGGGCAGGGCTGTGCACAGCGAGGGGTGTGCACAACCAGTCACTAGGGGATAGGTCCTCTCTCGCCTCCCATGGAATCGGTGTGGGTCCCTCCAGGCTCCCACAGAATCGGCGCGGGTCCCTCCAGGCTCCTGTGGAAGCAGCATGGCTCCT
>NW_005354518.1:0-252 GCF_000412655.1 Myotis brandtii | reverse complement strand
GCCGCTGCTGATCAGGCCCTCCCCCAGTGCAGGCGTGTGGAGGCCCCTGCCACCCCGCCCCCAACGCTGCACGCGCAACCTCCTCCTGTCCAGTCAACCCATTAAGGAGTCCTGGTTAATTAGCATATTTCTCTATCTATCTATCTATCTATCTATCTATCTATCTATCTATATTAGAGGCCAGGTGCACGAAATTCATGCACTAGGAGAGGGGGGTGTCCCTCAGCCCAACCTGTACCCTCTCTAATCTGG
>NW_005354517.1:493-787 GCF_000412655.1 Myotis brandtii | reverse complement strand
AGCGTTAGGCCTGGGCATGTGCAGAACCAGGATGGTGAGGAGCAGTGGGGGAGCCAGCGATTGCAGGGAGCTGGGAGAGAGCTGGTGATGGCGGGGAGCAGCGGCAGAGCCAGCAATCATGTGGAGCAGGGGCTGAGCCGACGATAGAAGGAGCTGGAGGTCACCTGCCCAGGGCTAATGACTTGGACAGCGGCGTTAGGCCTGGGCAGGGGCCAAGCTGGCAATTGGTGTGAACTACAGAGGAAACACCTTTTCTGACTGCTCATTGGCTTAGCTCCCTGTATGCCACTGGTA
>NW_005354517.1:0-312 GCF_000412655.1 Myotis brandtii | reverse complement strand
AATTCTGACTAAGGGCATGTACCTAGGTTGCAGGCTCCTCCCTGGCCGGGGCCCAGGTCAGGGCTCATGCAGGAGGCAACCAATCAAAGTGTTCCTCTCACTTTGATGTTTCTCTCTGTCTTTCCCTTTCTCTTCCACATTCTCTAAAAATCAATGGAAACATATCCTCAGTGAGGATAAAAAAAGAAAGAAAGAAAGAAATGTCATATCCTATGAAAGACACTTCTTGAAAATGCCTAAAAGAAGTTGTCATTTTTTCATGATAAAGGGACTGAAGTCCATGTTGATGAAAACACCTTGGTGGCTGCAGTG
>NW_005354516.1:0-403 GCF_000412655.1 Myotis brandtii | reverse complement strand
CCAATTTTCCCAACACCATTTATTGAAGAGACTGTCTTGACTCCATTGTATGCTCCTTGCCTCCTTTGTCAAATATTAATTGAGCATAATGGGTTGGGTAGATTTCAGGGTTCTCTGTTCTGTTCCATTAATCTATATGCCTGTTCTTATGCCAGTACCAGGCTGTTTTGAGTACAGTGGCTTTGTAGTATAACTTGATATCTGGTATTGTGATCTCTCCAACTTCGTTGTTTCTCAAGATTGCTGTGGCTATTTGGATTCTTTTTTGGTTCCATATAAATTTTTGGAGTGTTTGTTCTAGATCTGTGAAATATGCCCTTGGTATTTTAATAGAGATTGCGATGAATCTATAGATTGTTTTGGGTGATATGGACATTTTAATGATGTTGATTCTACTAATCCA
>NW_005354515.1:0-929 GCF_000412655.1 Myotis brandtii | reverse complement strand
TTACTGAAAATTCTTTGCTCCCATGTGCTACAGTCCCGTCCGGTACTTACACCTGCTGGTGGCACCTGGCGCTGGCCTCGATCACTCCACGCTGTCAGCACTTGGAAGCAGGGTGGTGAGAGCGGGGCTACTGGCAGAGAGCAGACTGGGGCTGCGGCTGGAGGGACCAGGCTGGGGCATGGAGGATGGGCCAAGACTCGCCTCTGTGCCCACTGCAGCCATGGAGCCCACAGCTCCTTTCAAGGTGCAGGAATTCGTGCACTAGGCCCCTAGTATGAAATAATCACTATTTCAACTGCCTTCAACAAACACATTGAATTGTTCCTGTGTCTGTAAGTAGCTAAGTGATTCTGTGCCTTGTTTTACAAGAAGTGGGCATATATATGTACACATATATTTGGAAAGAATGAAAATTCAATAAGTCCCTTTAGAGTATGAATTCTACATTATCAAACTTATAATTGGAACCATATACCCATTATCAAAGACTAAAAGGAGAGTGAAAAAACCCAGTGAATCTTTTTAGGGGGCTGTGAGGTAAACAGAATTAGCTACTGAAACCAAAGTCTTTCATAAATAGCTCAGTGTACAATAGGAAGCAATTAGCTGTTGTTATATTTTTCAATCCACATAAGTTTTGATGATAAATTAACTTAAACTGAATGAAAGCATATGACTTCCATGTCTGTAGGTAAGAAGTGATGCTGAGGCTGGATGTACAGTAAAATAAAGGAGCATTGGTGGTCTTCCAAAATGAAATAGAAGGATGAATTATTTTGCACAATTCTAACTTTTGATTAGCAAAAGATAAAACTACAGATTTTTGCACCAAAATAATATTAAAATATTCTGAGTATTTTCAAAATAATATTACTATGTGAATAGACTACTTAATGTTCTTATGTTCATGTGTAATGTTTGAAACACAG
>NW_005354514.1:0-911 GCF_000412655.1 Myotis brandtii | reverse complement strand
AATACTAAAGGGAGCAATTCAGCAAGAAGATATAACTTTAGTAAATATTTATGCACCCAATACAGTAGCAACCAAATACATAAAACAACTTCTGGAAGACATCAACGGAGAGATCAATAGCAATACAGTGATAGTAGGGGAAATTAATACTCCACTGATACCACTAGATAAATTCTCTAAACAAACAAAAAAAATCAGCAAAGAAAGAGTAATCCTAAATGAGTCACTAGATCAGATGGACTTAATTGATATCTTCAGAATATTTCACCACAAAACTACAGAATATACATTCTTCTCTAGTGAAAACAGGACATTTTCAAAGATAGATGACATATTAGGACACAGGCAAAGTCTCTCCAAATTCGAGAGGATAGAAATCATAACAAGCATCTTCTCAGATCACAATGGAATAAAAGTAGGAATCAACTACAATAAAAACAATGGAAAAAAATCAAACACTTGGAGGCTAAATAGCATGCTATTAAACAAAAATTGGGTAACCAAAGAGATCAAAGAAGAAATAAATAGAATCCTGGCTGCCCTAGACAGATTGGCTCAGTGGATGGAGCATCGGCCTGCGGACTGAGGGGTCCTAGGTTCAATTCCAGTCAAGGGCATTTACCTTGGTTGCAGGCACATCCGCAGTGGGGGGTTTGCAGGAGGCAGCTGATTGATGTTTCTCTCTCATCGATGTTTTTGGATCTCTATCATTCTCTCTTCCTCTCTGTAAAAAAATCAATAAAATATATTTAACAAAAAGCATCCTGGAAACAAATGACAATGAAAACACAACAATCCAATATCTATGGGACACAATGAAAGAAGTCATGAGAGGGAAGTTAATAGCTCTACTGGCTTACCTAAAAAAAAAAATAAGAAAAACTGGTAATAAATTATCTAACCTTTCAACT
>NW_005354513.1:0-782 GCF_000412655.1 Myotis brandtii | reverse complement strand
GCCAGAACAATAGAAAGAGGAACAAGGGTTAGAAAACTTATTCAAAGAAATAATGTCAGAAAACTTCCCTGAGGTGAGGAAGGAAAAAGTCACACAAGCACAGAGAGCCCCAAATAAGGTGAACCTGAAAAGACCCACACAAAGACACATCATAATAACCAGGGCAAATGTTCAGGACAAAGAGATTCTTAAAGGCTGCAAGAAAGAGACTGAAAGTTACATTCAAGGGCTCTCTTCCCAATAGATTATCAAATGATTTCTCAACAGAAACACATCAGGACAGAAAAGAATGGACAGAAATTAACAAAGTGCAGAATGGACAGAAATTGCAAAGCAAAGGACTGAATCCAAGAATACTCTATCCAGCAAGACTATCTTTCAAAATTGAAGGGGAAATAAGAAGTTTCACAGACAAAAAAAGGCTAAGGGGGTTAATCACCACCAAGCGAGCAATGCAAGAAATGCTAAAGGGACTGGTGTAAAAAGAAGAAAATAAAAGCTCAGAAAGAAAACAGCCACAAAAAACAGAAATCGCACACACACAAAAACAAATGGCTACAAACAAGTACCTTTCAATAATAACTTTAAACATAAATGGACTAAATGCTTCAACCAAAAGACATCAAGTGGCTGAATGGATAAAAAAACTTGACACATTCATTTGCTCTCTATAAGAGACCCACCTCAGAAGAAGGGACTCACAAAGACTGAAGTGAAGGGATGGAAAAGTATCTTCCAGGCAAACGGAAATGAAAACAAAGCTGGGGTAGCAATACTTATAT
>NW_005354512.1:0-472 GCF_000412655.1 Myotis brandtii | reverse complement strand
CGTGGCAGCTGCTGATCAGCCCTTGCCTCTCTCTCTCACCAGGCCTCACCAGCAGCTCCGTCTCTCTCTCTCTCTCTCTCTCTCTCTCTCTCTCAGAGAGGTCAGCAGTTCAGCCCCCTCACCAGCAGCCTGGGTCAGCTGCTGGTCAGCCCTGCCTCTCTGATCAGGCCCCGAGATAGGCATGGAGACACTGACTGGCATAGAAACCGACCAATCAGAACCAAATCTGGGTGAACTGCAAGGAGCCAATGGCTGCCTAGAAGGCGGAGCTTTTGACACTGACTGGCATAGAAACTGACCAATCAGAAACAAATCTGGGTGATCTATGAGGAACCAACGGCTGCCTAGGAGGCAGAGCTTTTGACACTGACTGGCATAGAAACCAACCAATCAGAACCTAATTGGTGAACTGCAAAGGCAGAACCTAAGGTGGGACCTGAGGAGGGGTTTTAAGGGCAACAGCTGTTTGGTG
>NW_005354511.1:0-1141 GCF_000412655.1 Myotis brandtii | reverse complement strand
AAGTAGCAGTAGCCAACCCTTTCAAGACATATGGACCAAGAAGTACGGGCTTGTTGACAGAAACAACAGATCATTGTGCATAATGTGTAATGAAATGGTAGTAAGCAGAACGTGGAATGTAAAGAGACATTTTGAAACTAATCATTGTCAGCTCTTGAAAAAAGTATTGATGAAAGGAAGGAATACATTTCTAGGCAGCTACACCTCTATAAAAGTCAATCAAATTCCATCATTAAATTTGTAAGATGCTCTACAAATTTAACATCAGCAAGTTACTGTATTGCTCACTCCATAGCTCAGCATGGAAAAGCCCTCAGTGATGGAGAATTTATTAAGGAAACATTTCTAAGATGTGCACCAGCTCTATTTCATGATATGAAAAATAAAGATGATGTTATTAAAAGAAATTCTGAGATACCACTCAGTAGAAATACTATCAAACACAGAATAATAGATCTTAACAAAAACATACAACATCAATTAAAAAAAGACTTAAATAGTTGTAAATATTTTTTGATTTCTCTTGATGAAACTACTGATGTCACATCAAATGCTCGGTTGGCCATTATTGCTAGATATTCTGATGGTCTCACAATGAGAGAAGAGTTGATAAAGTTAGAATCAGTGCCAATAAGTACATCAGGAAACAAAATATGTAAGGTTGTTATAAAAACATTCAGTGACCTAAACATTGATATCTCTATAATTGTGTCAGTCACGATAGATGGGGCACCAAATTTGGTGGGAAAAAATGTGGGATTCCTGAAATGGTTTATGGAAGCTATTAGACATCCACTTGTACCTTTTCATTGTATTATCCATCAGGAGGTGTTGTGTGACAAATCGGGATTCTCAGAATTGAATGATTTAATGTCAGTTGTAACAAAAATTGTGAATTTTATAGCTTCTCGACCCCTTCACAAGCGAGAATTTTCTGCACTTTTACAGGAAGTTGATTCAACCTACAGTGGACTACTGATGTTCAATAATGTGAGATGGCTGAGTCGAGGTAAAGTACTTGAGTGATTTGTGGAGTGCTTTGAAGAAATTAAGGTATTTATTGAGAATAAGAATCTGGCAAAATTTCCTCAGATCAATGATCATAGGTGGGTCAGCAATTTGATGTTTTTTACAGATCTCT
>NW_005354510.1:0-397 GCF_000412655.1 Myotis brandtii | reverse complement strand
ATACTGAATAATGGTAATTAAATAAGAATATTAAGCAACAATTTTAGGCAATAATGAACTCTCACAGGACATGATATAGCTAACTTTAAAATGACCTATGTAGATCCCAGCTGGTGTGGCTTAGCGGTTGAGCGTCAACCCAGGAACCAAGAGGTCACTGGTTTGATTCCTGGTCAGGGCACATACCCGAGTTGCAGACTAAATCTCCGTAAGGGGTGTGCAGGAGGCAGCCGATCAATGATGTTTCTCTCTCTTGGATGTTTCTATCTCTCTATCCCTCTCCCTTCTACTCTCTCTCTAAAATCAATAAAAACATAATTTTAAAAATTATATAAAATGAACTATGCAGAGAATGATACAGGAAGTATGTTTCTCAAACTGGGTCCACAAGTTTGCT
>NW_005354509.1:32098-33146 GCF_000412655.1 Myotis brandtii | reverse complement strand
AAAGAGACTAGTTCCTTTTACTGAGGAATGATATTAGAAACCAAGAATTGTCTAATTTTCTAGCATATTGGAGAGCTCCTCAACTAATGTGCATTCTTCATTTGTTATTTACTCACCATTCTTCTTTTCTAATGTTTTGTAGTATCCAAGGAAAGGTCACATGTTGGGCCTTTCTGAATATCATGTTTTTAATAAGGCCATTATACTATTTAGTTATGCAATTAGCTCAAGAATATTGTGGGAGAGGGGCTTAGACTAGTAAAATATAGCTTTTAAAAATTATGTATATGTTTATATTTATTCCACACCCAATTTCCAAAAGTATATGAGGTACCTTAAAATGTATAAACAAGAGATTATAAATAAGGGGTTTTTTTTGTAAATAAGTTTTTCCATAATGCAAAAGAAAACTAAAGGCTGAAAAGTAAAATGGAAGCAGAGACATAAATACCTGATATTTATGCCGAGAGCCCTTTATCCTGCTAGAGTTCATGTGCAATATCCCATTTGATTCATAACAGTTCTAAAAAGTGGAAAGGCCTAGACATAATTAACCCAATTTCTACAGATGAGGAAACTGTGTTAGGAAGAGCTTAAATGATCTTTCCAAGTAAAGATAGGCTCGGACCAGATCTAAATTTCCTGACTTCCAGTCCAGTGCTCAGTGTCTGATGCCTGGAAAGTCCGGAAGGGAGAAACCCTGGAAGCTGGGGTGACCCACAGAACTCTTTATTTTCCTGTCTTGAGGTTCCAATCCCTCTGCTGTTTTCTGGTTCCCAGCACCCCTGCCAGGGCTGATGTTATCCTCCACTCTTGTACCTCAACTTCACCCAGTCTCTTTTAGACTCATTTCTTATTTAACACTAGAGGCTCGGTATGAATTTGTGCATGGGTGGGGTCCGGTCAGCCTGCCTCGATGGGAGTGTTGGGGTCCTGTTGGGGACTGGACCGGCCGGGGTGGGGGCTGATAGGGGCCCGAATCATGCTGGTTGGCTGCTGCAGTGCACATCATAGCCCCTGGTTGTTCTGGTTGTTCTGTCGTTCTGGT
>NW_005354509.1:0-14663 GCF_000412655.1 Myotis brandtii | reverse complement strand
ACCTTAAAAGTGTGGTTTTGAACTCTATATCCAGCAGTTTGCTTTCCTCCATTTCTGTCATTATGTCCTGTTTCTTTGTCTCCGCATTTCTTTTATGCTTTGCTGTGTCAATAGAGTGGCTTTCTGTACTAGGTGTCCTATAGGGCCCAGTGGCTCAGCCTCACCAATTACCTGAGGTAGACACTCTTGGTGTACCCCCTTGTGGGCTTTGTGCACAGTCTTGTTGTAGTTAAGCCTTGATTGTTGTAGGTAACACTGGGAGGGATTGACCTCCAGGCCATTTTGCTGTGAGAATCAGCTGTGTCTGCAGCGGGAGAACTTCTGTGCTGGAGACACCCCTCCGGGGCAAGACTTGCTTCAGTGGGACTTTGGTGCTCACTGAGTCTGCCCCCTGAGTTTGTCCTTTATGAATCCGAGGAGCTGCAATCTGGATGGTCCCACTCTGACCACCGGGCACAGTGGCTCCTGCATCTCTAAGGACGTGCTAATCTAGCCTCTGTGTGAGGCTATCCAGCAGAAGCCAGCTGTGATGTAATGCAAGTTGCCCTGGGACCTTGGGCCAGCTGCAGTTTGTTAGGTAATTATCAGATTGCAAAGGGCCAGGGCTTTCATATGCAAAAGCCTCCATGGCTTGGGCAGGGCGGGGTCCCAGGGGATAAACAGGGTGGAGCGAGCAGTTATGGCTGCTCCTCAGTCCTACCCTCAGAGGCCCTGCTTCTCAGTGTCCCAGCAATCGCTGCAAGCACCTCTGAGAAAATGCTTCCCTCGAGTTCCGACCAATGCCAGTTTCTCTCATATGAGTCTGGGTCCCCAGAGACTTGCCCGGAACTGGAGCTCAGAGCTTGAGACTCCCTCCCGATTTAAAAAGACAACCCAGTCCTCAGCCACCAACCCTCTCCTCATGTGCCTCTGTACCTCTGTATTTTACTTCCACACCGCACCTCCTCTGAGTCTCAGTATGGTTTTCTCTTTCCTCCTCGTTGTAGAATTTCCACTCAGCCAGCCTTCCTGTGGTTCTGGATGATGTCCATTCTGTCTTTTAGTTGTATTTTTGGAAGTGGTTGTGCGAGGCAGCAATCTCCACTGTTTACCTATGCCTCCATCTTGGTTTCTCCCTCAAGCTGGGTATCTAGGGGTTCCTGTTCGGGCGCCATCTGTTGGGGTCCAGCCCCAGCAGGTCCAGGGGTTTCCAAAGGTGTGGACAGAGTCGGCAAAGAGGGAAGGACATGGAGACAGCATTCAGTTGATCACATAGCGAGGTTCTCTAGCCAGGTTCTGTCAAGGCATTTTTTTCTGACCCTTCTAGCTGTTTCTTCTTAAATTACTCCATACTTCTAAGTGAAATGTGTATGTTAACATGCATTCATTCATTATTTCGGTGACTTGTCATGTGAGTTTCTATTCTGTGTCACACAGGGTTCTAGGAGCTATAAATATGCATTAACAGGATGATCAGAATCATTGCTCCTGAGCAGCTGGTTGGTGAAGGAGGAAAACCCAGGCATACATGCATACATGTGCATGTGATCCAGGATAAGTGCCTAGGGATCAGTGTGAGGGGAGGATTCCGTGAGTCATATGGTCAGGGAAGGGCTCGCTCAGGACATAACATTTACAAAAATACCTGTGTGTACAGGGTCTGGGGCAAAGGGAACAGCTAGTGCAGGGAGGGAAGGAAGTGGGGCATTGAGCTGGCTGAGAGCCACTCAACTCTCAGTCTCGGTACTGAGGACATGAACAGAGGTTGGTAGATGCCTAGCATCCTGGAAGAAACAGTGCCTATGATCCAAGCTGAGGTACTAGGGACTTTCCTGAGTGAGATGGGACAACTGAGAAGTTTTCAGCTGCAGCGTAGCATGTTCTCTGTTCTTAAATTATGCTTTGTTAATTTTAGTGCTCAGAGGTTCAGTGTTGACCTATGAACCAGGAAGTCTCTGTTTGATTACCAGTCAGGGCACATGCCAGAATTGGGGACTCAATCCCGAGTGTGGTGCATGCAGGAGGCAGCCAATCAATTATTCTTTCTCATCATTGACATTTCTGTCTCTATCTCCCTCTCCCTTCCTCTATGAAATCAATAAAATATATTTAAAACAAATTTTGGGGGAAAATAAACTTCACTAGGGAATCCCCCGTGAGATTATTTTATCTCCAAGTGAGAGAGGATGGCAGTTGGCTGGAGAGGGATGGGAGTCAGGAGTGTAAGAAGAAGCATGGTTAAGGAAACTTTTGAAACAGGATTGTCTACTGTACTTGAAATGGGCTAATACTGAATAAAATCAAATAGGAATACTAGATGTAAGGCTTGAGGAAGGAATATTTTACTATTTAAGATTTGTGATAAGTTGAGAGAGAAGCTATTTCTAATTGGTTCCAGTGGTTTCTTTCTCACTCTCTTCTGTCTCTGTCTGTCTTTTAATGTCTTTATTGATTGTAGAGACAGAGGAAGGAAGAGGGAGTGATAGAAACACTAACATCAATCAGCTGCCCCCTGCACGTCCCCTCCTGGGGATGCAGCCAGCAACCTGGGTATGTGCCCTGACCAGGAATAGAACCAGTGACCTCCCAGAGCATGAGCTGATGCTCAAGCACTGAATATACTGGCTGGGCCTGTGGTTTTTGTCTTTAGCATGACTTAGAATTAAACATGTATAAGTAAAGATCACTGTAGTTCCATCCATACAAGATGTGAAATGGCCTCTATTGCTCCTTGAAAGTTCCTAGTCTGGCCATATGTAGAAAATACCTTGATATGGGCTTTCTAGATTTCTGAAGACAATGTACTGCATAAGAAGAAAAAGAAAAATAGACTGTGAAGAAACACTTTGTGGCTGAATACTCTCATTGTCAACACAATAAGAATGATTTGTGGGTCATATCTTACCAGGAGACAAAGTGTATGGGACAGGCTGCCTGGTCAACACCTGCTCTGACCAAAACTTTCTCCTTAAGCAGAACAAAAGTCAGAGATCCACCCATGACCCTCCTTCTCTATGGTCTTTTCTAGTCAGCCATTTCTTGGCCAACATCTGAAACACAATCACCTGTCTGAGATTCTGCCAGGAACATCTGCAAGAAAACACCTCCAGTCAAGAGGAACCTGGCCCAGAGGTTCAGAATTAGCAGCAGCAACATACTGGTACACATGCCTGAAGTGACAAAGCTGAAGCTCAAGATATCAAAAAAAGGTCCAAACCTTTGCCTAAAAGGATCAGGCCGAGGAGAATTTTAAGGGCCTTTTTCAAACCTCCAGAAGGACAAATGGGAGCTCTAGTGAGTGTGAGAGAATAATGGAGGAAGAGCCCACCAAAGGCCAAAATGTGAATCCAAAGAACACAGGCAAATTATTTGTGGGAGTAAGAATGTCAAAAATTGTAAAAATCAAGTATGGAGGCAATGGGCAAGGCTTCAATGATGGGTCACATATCAACATACACCAGAGGACACACTCAGGGGAGAAGCCCTTTGTTTGCAGGGAGTGCGAGCAAGGCTTTACAAATAAGTCAAATTTCATCAGACACCAGAAGACACACTCAGGGGAGAAGCCCTATGTTTTCAGGGAATGTGGGTTAAGCTTTACACAGAAGTCAGATCTCATCATACACCAGAGGTCGCACTCAGGGGAGAAGTCTTATGTTTGCAGGGAGTGTGGGCAAGGCTTTATAAATAAGTCCAATCTCACCAGACATCAGAGGACACACTCAGGAGAGAAGCCCTGTGTGTGCAGGTAGTGTGGGGGAGGCTTTACACAGAAGTTCTATCCCATCAAACAGCAAAGGTAACACTCAGGGTACTAAACCATTGCCAGGAGTGTGGGCAAGATTTTACACAGAAGTCTGATCTCATCACACATCAGAGAAAACATTCAGGGGAGAAGCCTTAAGTTTTCAGGGGGTGTGAGCGAGGTTTTACATGAAAGTCAGATCTCATCATACCCCAGAGGACACACTCAGGGGAGAAGCCTTATATTTGCAGGGAGTGTGGGCAAGGCTTTACAGTTCAATCAGATCTCATAAGACATCACAGGACTCACACCGGGGGAAGCCCTATGTTTGCAGGGAGTGTGGGCAAGGCTTTAAACAGAAGTTACATCTCATCACACATCAGAAGACACACTCAGGGAAGAAGCCCTATGCTTTCAGGGAAGGTGACTGAGTCATTAGCCCTAAATCATATCTCCAGCCATAGGACCAATGTAGTCACCACATTCCTCATAATCCAGCTCTGAGTGGACATCAGAGGAAGTCTACTGTTCCCTTTCTCTCTCCTAAGATTGTAATTAGTACCAAAGTAACTGGTTAAACAAATCCTCCACTCTCATGACAAGCAATTCTTTAATTGCTAACAGGATGTCAAAACCAATCTCCATGGTTTCTTTAGCCTCGTTTTAATAAAGTTTGTGTCCATACAAATTTGAAGCCTATATATGTTATTCCCCCTTATCACTAAAAGCAGAGTATTCTAGGAGGGTCAGAGAGACTTGCACTCTCATCCACTGGAAAGGCATAAATGTGACATCAATTTAGGTTCCTGTCCAGGGAGAGGAATTTGAGACAGACTCAGCAGGGAAGAAAATTCCCTGTACTCTTAGGAATTGGGAACTTTTCTCCCAATAGGCTGTCCCCCTCCAGCCAGAGGCTTCTGGATCCTTGCATGGTTTCCTCAGACCTCTGTAGCCTCAGAGGTGAAAGCCAAAGGTAGTGAGTCTGTGTGTGGGCCTGCACAAGAGTGCCATTGCCTGCCCTTACATGTACCTGTGCCTGCTTTTGTCTCCCTCACTCCCTCATTGCTGCTTCTTTAGGGTCAACATCTTATGGTGCACAGCATGTGGACTCCAGTTCAGTCCACAAGGATTTGAGTCTCAGCTTTGACCTAACCAACTATGTGACTTCAGGCAAGATTCTCAACTTCTCTGTGCCTGTTTCCAATCTATAAAATGGGAGGGGGGACCCCAGCCATTGGTGTGTCATTCAAAGTTGAGTCAGCACAGGTAGCTTCTGACACAAAGTAGTTTAGAACTCGAATCATGATGAATAGCTTTCAATGCCCATGTCTTCCAGGTCTTTAGTGGTGGACAAGGGAAGATAGAGAGAGGGTATGGACTGGGAACCAATTCAGAGCTGAAGCAGATGCCACTGCTCTCTCTGCATGGACTCAGCTCCCCTGAGAAAGAAGCATGAGGTCAGTGATGCACCTCCCCCAGATCACTGCCCTCCCACTGAGCCTGGGCAGCCTCAGGGCCTCTCTCAGCACAGGCAGGTGGCACTGAGATTGACTTGGGAGACAAGACCCCCTGGCCACCCCTTGCTGAGAACTGCTGGCTGCACCTCATCTGCACAGGGTGTTTGGGAAGCCCACCACACAGCAGCCCCTGCAGTGCACTGACCTCGTACCTGGGTCCGCAGGGTTTAACCCTCCTCTGACCCATCTGGAAATTCTTAATTACTGTATCTTTACACTTTTGTTACATCAAGTCTGATGGGCCAATGGACCTCCAAGCTCAGCGGGCTGCATCTGCTCCCCTGGGCATACGCACTTGCAGTCTGATTGCCTCCTGGCCCTTCTCCAACCCTCGCCCTTGTTTCCACCCTGTTTCCCTGGGTAGCTTTGTTCCCAAAGATCAGATCATACTCCAGGCTGCCTCTTCCTCATATCCCTGCCTCTAACCCAGGCATGGGGCCCTGTACACATGGGCAAACTTCTCAGGGGGCAAATGACAGCAGAGCTACCTTTCCAACGGCACATGCCTCCCAAGCTCTCTCTCTCTCTCAATTCTGTAAGGGCTTGTCAGAGGATTAGCAGGGTCCTGCACTAATCATGGCCTTCATTAAGTTGAGGTCAGCTGAAGTCTTCATGGCAACAACCCCCACCCAGAGATTTGGGAAGGTGCATGTCCCCCAAGCCTGCCTGGAATGGAGAGGCTGGCCCTCCCTGAACATGCACATTGAGAGGACAGTAGTTTGTGTTGGTGGGCGGCAGCTGTCCCTGCATGTCCTTGGTAACCTGTGGGTGACTCTTTGGTCTCCAGCATGTTTGGGGTATTGCCAGGCCTTAGGGTGTCAGAAAAGCTATGGGGAAGGAAGTAGGATGAGGGTGTGGGGAGGAGACTGGATAAGGAGGGTGTGGAGAAGGGGAGAATGGGGAGAGAGAGGAGTGACTGACTTGGGGGCAGGGAGAGACCCAGAGTTTGCCCATTGTGAACAGACAGAAGAAAGATAACATAGAAAGATCTCTACTCTCTCAGACCTAGAGAATGTGATAAGAAGCCAGAGGGTCAGGGTTCAGACCCTGGTAGAAATATGTGCCAGAATAGTTAGCAATAGGGAAGGAGATCAGTAAAAGGGTGAAGGTGAAAAGAGAGAAAGGGGGAGAGGGGAATAGATTCACAGGGAACAGACAAGGAGAGTGTTAAGGTAAAAACATTCAAACCTGTAAAGATTTTTAGTGAGTTTGTTTGAGCCAAACTGTTGACAATTGTCAGGAAGCAGTATCTCAGCAGTACCACAGCAGTACCACAGCAGCTGCTGTGGACTGGATAATGCTCCACAGAATGGCAATTTCTCATCTATTTTAATACATTGCAATCAAAGGAAGTGGTGTAGGTGGGTTACATGACAAATAATTAGGTGGGTGCAGGATAATTAACAGTTAACAATTAACATGATAACAATAACAATGAAGGAATTTGTGATATGTGTCTTGGCACCCAGGCACACTAGGGTGTGCCCCAAGGGGTCCAGAAAAAGAGAAGTTACCCTGACATTTCAAGGATATGTTATCACAGATGCAAAAAGACAGATAGGCTCAGTTAAGGTAAAGGGTGACCTTGTCAGTAAAGTTACTGACCTAGGAGGTGACTACCCACCATACTGCTTTTAGTTAAAATTTAATGGCAGACCATCCTTTGTGGTTACTTTAGGTCTTTGAGTTTGCAAGACTGACATATAGGCCTTCTCTGAGCTTGACAGGTTAGCATGTAGCCCCTTTCGTCCACAAGAGGCAAGGGACAGACAAGAATACAGGAGTACAAAGGCAAGATGAAAGAAGGAGACAAAAATCAGAGGGACAGTAAGATGGATTGAGCGTTTTCAAAGACTAAGAGAAGGTGACAGCAAGAAGAGAGCCATAAAGAGTTGGAGGGAGACTTGTTAGGAAAACAGCCAAAACTTGACAAAGAGAACAAAGAAGCTGACTGGGAGCCCTGTTTGACTCCCTAAGCAAAGCAACTGTTTGAAACTACTTTGTTCAGAGTCCAGATACTGTGAAGGTAGATGCTAAATTGGAAAACTTAATAGGATGCAAATGCTTTCCATTCCTTAGAAAAGAGCACCCCAAGTTAGAGCTGTGTCACCCTGTAGGACACTAAGCAGGATTTGAGCATCCAGAATTAGGGATCTCCTTCCAGGAAGGAGCCTTTCATGCCCACCCACATTTTTCTACCTCCCTGGCTCCAGGACCCCTGTGGGCTGTACTGTTAACAGGAAACCCCTGGTTGGGCTCGGACTGCCTGTCGCTGTGTCCAATAAGAAAGCTAGGGTTGAATACTATAAGGCATTTATTGAGAAGACTAGCCAACCAAGGGTGCTTACAAGAATTCAAATCCTTACAGCAAGGTGCAGGGGACAGGATTTTAAAGGGGAGTGGGCTGGGGTAAATGTTATTCAGCTAATGCAGCCCTGGTCCAAAGACTTCAGCTATTGTCTTTAGTCATCAGGCAATGACTTCCAGGCAGATCCAAGATGGCTGCTGACAGGACAGCAGCCTGCAAGATAGTATGAGTAAGAGAGCGAAAGGAGAGTGCATGGACGTGCAGGGAGTGTCTGCATTTGTGAATGATGGACAGCTAAATTCCACAGGACTGTTGGCGACTGGTGGACCAAGCTCCCCTGACCAGGGGGCTTATTCAGCCTCTACTGCTGCTGTAATCTCTCCAGGAGCGGCTGCTCTGCCGCAGAGACCATGCCATCTTGAAGGGGAGATGGGCTGTGATTGGAAGCCCAGGCTTACCTTCAACAGGAGAGGCCTCGGATACCTCCCGGGACCCTACAACCACAATGCCTAGGGACCAGCTGCCTCAGCTGTGAACACATGAGCACCAAGACTCCAGCTTCCCCAACTGCAGGTGCCAAAATAATCTATCCAGGGGGAGACAAAGTGGCACTGAATACACAGACAGGCCCTGAGCCTTCTCACAGAGCAGATAGAAGGAACAGCTGAATTGAACAACACCCACCCAGAATTGGAGAATTAAACACAGCTGGTGAGGCAATCCATGGATGGAAAGGTCAGATATCAACAACAGAAAGGTGAGATCTGGGATTCAGGCTGGAGGCAGAAACATGTGGAGTGGGGACTAGAGTCTCAGAGGAAGACTGGGCTCCACAAAATCCATGGTGCTTGGGGTCAGAGTAGCCCTCGAATGTAGAAGAGGGTCCATAGGGCTGCTGGAAGAAGGGGACCCTAGATGTTAGCCCAGAACTGGGCTGGGCCCAGAAAGGCAGCCTGAAATTTTATAATGGCTGCACAGTGCCAGGGGCAAAAGATGCGAGTCTGCACACTTCCTTGGTCTTTCTTACTTTTTTACCTCCTTGCTTTTGCTTGCTAAGTTCAGTACATAGGATCCTCCAATTAAAAACACTCACCAAGACTGCAGGGGAAAATTGTTTTTTTGTGGAAGCTATGGAACAGTGTGGGGAGAGACGAGCAGGAAACCAGCTCTGAAACAGTCCATCCTCCAACCCCGTATTGAGTGTGGCAGGGAAAGAACAATCCAAACACTGGATAGAGGGGCCTTTTAGCCCCGGATATTAATATAGGAACACTACCACCCAGGGGTTGTGTCAGAAATTGACTCTTGTGTAAATACAACTGAAACAAAGTGAGCAGAGAGATCCCACCTGCTTGAGGACAGGGTTGTGGCTTATGACACAGAGGAGTGGTGGATCGAAGGGAACTCCAATATTGTGCTGGCTGACAGGAAATAGACATGCCAAGCAGAACAGTAGAGGAAGTGAATGACCTTAACTACTTCACTATTTCATCTTTTACTTAAGAAA
The DNA here is from genome assembly GCF_000412655.1 of Myotis brandtii. Taxonomy (NCBI): domain Eukaryota; kingdom Metazoa; phylum Chordata; class Mammalia; order Chiroptera; family Vespertilionidae; genus Myotis; species Myotis brandtii. The sequence goes on along the minus strand of NW_005354509.1, from coordinate 5,607 downwards.
CAAATTTTTCTCACTTTTTACTTTTTTATTATTCTATTTTTATTTTTAATTATTATAATTACTACTATTATTTTACCTTTGGTTAAAGTTTTATTTTTTCTTTATTTTATTTTGGGATTACTGTTCTACATTCTATTTTTATTTTATCATTATTTCACTCTATTACAATTTTTCCTTTATGCCAACACTCTCTTCCTCACTTTCCCCCTTTATTTATCTTATCTAATTTCCTCTCCCCTGCTCCAAGTCCATGCACACTTGTCTCTTCTCTTTCTTCACTATCCAAAATTTTTCTTCCCTTTTTCCCTTTTTCTGTCTTTTGATCATGTTGTTGTTGTTTCTAGGTTTTTTTTGCTTCTGTTTTTGCTCTCCTTGCTTGTTCTCTTTACTAATACATTAATTAATTCCAATCACCAACTCATCTACTCTCTATTCTCCTTTTCCAATAGTAGACAAATACATAGGTAGATAGATTTTTAAAAAGGGGGAAATATATATATATATATTTCTTCTTTTTTGTATTTTGTTTTTTACTTTTCTTCTCATACACTCACTATTGGCCTGGTGCATGAAATTTGTGCATGGTTGGGGGGGTGTTCCCTCAGCCCGGCCTGCACCCTCTCTAATCTGGGACACCTTGGGAAATGTCTAACTGCCAGTTTAGGCCCACAGAGATTGGGCCTAAACTGGAAGTTGGAGATCCCTCTCAATCGGACAATCCAGGACCACTGGCTCCTAACCGCTCACCTGCCTGCCCGACTGATTGCCCCTAACTACTCTGCCTGCCTGCCTGCTTTCCCCTAACTGCCCTCCCCAGCCAGCCTCATGGCCCCCAACTGTCCTCCTCTGCCAGCCTCATGCCCCCAACTGCCCTTCCCTGGCTAGCCTGATGGCCCCCAACTGCTCTCCCTGGCTGATCTCCCAGAAGGTCTCTCAGTCTTATTAGCATATTTCCATTTTATTAGTATATATTCTCTTTCTACCTCCTTTATACTGAATTTTGGCTATTTCCTCATTCATTCAATTTCTTGACCCTACCTTCTGGAAATAAGCTCTGACTCCTCAGATTCATTTGGGTGTTTGTTGTTTGGGTGTTTATTGTTTGCATTTTTTTAATTAGTTGTTTGTTGTTTGCATTCATCTCTGGGGGTTTGCTGTTTGCATTTTTTGGATTAGTTGTTGTTTTATTGGAGTTTTCTCCCCATATACATATACTTTTTCCCCATTCTTTTTTCTTCTCTTTCTTTTCTCTCTTACATTTTCTCCTTTTCTCAATATCATTTTTGTCCTCTTTTCTATTCCCTAATTCTCTTTTCTCTGGTGATCACCTTTATTTGTAGTTATTAGCATCATGAATACATTTGTGTTTGGTGCCCTGTGCATTGTTTCTTATCGTGTTGTATTTTGTGCCTTTATGTCAATGAAGAAGAGAGAGAGCTACATAACCAGACACCTTGAGAGGATCGATAATGGGGAGACAAAGAAACAGCCCACATATGAAAGATAAGGAGGAATCACCAGGAAAGGAAGTAAATGAAATGGAGGCAAGCAATATGTCAGAGAAAGTATTCAGAGCAATGGTCATACGGTTGCTGAAAACGATGGGAGACAAATTCAACCATATGTGGAAGAACCAAGAAGAAATGAAGAATAACCAAGAAGAAATGAAAAATGACATTGCTGCAATAAAGAACTCAATGGGAAGCATCAATAGTAGACAAGAAAAAGCAGAGGATCACATCAGTAGCTAGAAGACAATGTAGGAAAAAATACCAAGCAGAGCAGCATCTAGAAAAAAAAAATAAACTTAAAAAACAGAAGGAGAGTTTAGAAGAACTTTGGGAAAACACAAAACAACATTGCATAATAGGAGTGCCAGGAGAGGAAACAGAGGAAGGAATAGAAAACCTGTTTGAAGAAATAATGACAGAAAACTTCCTGGATATAGGGAAGAAAAAACTTACACAAGTCCAAGAAGCTCACAGAATCCCAAACAAAATGAACCCCAAAAGACTGATGCCAAAGCACATTATAATTAAACTAGAGGCACAGTGCACAAAAATTTGTTCATTTGGGGGGGTCCCTCAGCCTGGCCTGTGCCCTATCGCAGTCTGGGACCCCTAGGGGGATGACTACCTGCTGGCTTAGGCCTGCTCCCTGGGGGATTGGACCTAAGTTGGCAGTCAGACATCCCTCTGGCAGCCCGGGAGCCATCAGGGGATGTCCACTTGCCAGCGGGGAGCAGGCCTAAGCTGAAGTCAGACAACCTTAGCACTGCTGATGAGGAGGGAGAGATTCCCACCACCACCACTGTACTGGCAGCCATCAGCCTGGCTTGTGGTGGAGCAGAGCTCCCCCTGTAGGAGTGCACTGACCACCAGGGGGAAGCTCCTGCATTGAGCATCTGCACCCTGGTGGTCAGTGTGTGTCATAGTGACCAGTTATTCCCAGTAATTCTGCTGTTAGGGTCAATTTGCATATTATCCTTTTATTACATAGGAGTGCCTGACCAGCCTGGGTGAGTGGCTGGTGGCTGTTTGCAGGCTGGCCACAGCCCCTTCAGTGTGGGGAGTCCTGTTGAGGTGCCTGGACAGTCTGGATGAGTGGCTGAGGGCCATTTTCAGGCTTGCTAAGCCCCCCAGCAGGGACCCTCTCACCCCATGAGGGTGTGGCCAGCCTGGGTGAGGGGCTGATGGCTGTTTTCAGGCTGGCCAAGCCCCCCAGACACTCAAGCTCCTAGTGGAGGCTGGTGGGAAGCAGGTATCTGGGATTTATTTGTCTTCTATAATTGAAAGTTTGTTGCCTTTAGTGGATGCCACAGCCAGCTCAGGGTGGTGGGAAGCTTGGCTTCCTCCATCACTGGGGCAACCAAGCCTCCTGATTGCTCCAGCTCCATGGCTTTCAGCTGCCATCTTGGTTGGGTTCATTTGCATAGTGTTGCTCTGATTGGCTGGTTGGCGTGGCTTGGGCCATAGCAAAGGTATGGTCAATTAGCATCTTTGTCTTTTATTAGTGTAGATTGGCAAACACCAACAACAAAATAAGAATCTTAAAGGCTGCCAGAAAGAGACATAAAGTTAACTACAAAGGCTCTCTTATCAGATTATTGACTGATTTCACATCAGAAACACATCAGGCCAGAAGAGACTAAAATGAAATATAGAAAGTCAAGCAAAGCAAGGATCTGAAACCAAGAATATTGTACCCAGTAAAGCTATCAAACAAAGTTGAGGGTGAACTTTGAACAGACAAAAAAGGACTAAGGGAGTTTATTACCACTAAACCAGCAATGTAAGAAATGATAATGGGTCTGCTGTATAAAGAAGAAATATGAAGGGAAGAAGGAACATAGGCTTAAAAAATAAAAATGGTGACAAACAAGTACCTATCAATAATAAATCTGAATGTAAATGTATTAGATTTCCTAATCAGAAGACATAAGGTAGCTGAGTGAATAAGAAAACATGCCCCATATATCTTCTGTCTACAGGAAACTCACCTCAGAACAAAGAACTGAAACAGATTAATGGTGAAGGGATGGAAAAGAATTTTCAGATGAATGGAAATGAAAAAAAAGAAACCTGGGGTAGCAATACTTATATGTGACAAATTAGACCTTAAAGTGAAGGTCATAACAAGAGATAAGGAAGGCCACTTCATAATACTAAAGGGAGTAATTAAACAAGAAAATATAACTCTGGTAAACATATCTGCACCCAATACAGGAGCACCCAAATACATTAAAAAATTTTTTTGAAGGGTATCAAGGGAGAGAGTGACAGCAATACAGTTATAGTAGGGGACTTTAATACCCCACTAATACCAGTGGACAAATTCTCTAGACAAAAAAATCAGCAAAGAAACACCAATCCTAAATGACTCACTAGATCAGGTGGAATTAATTGATATCTTCAGAACATTTCACCCCAAAGCCAGAGAATATACATTCTTTGCAAGTGCACATGGGTCATTTTCAAGGATAGACTACATATTGGGACACAGGCAAAGTTTCTTCAAATTCAAGAAGATAGATATCATATCAAACATCTCCTCAGATCACAATGGCATAAAATTAGAAATCAACTACAATAAAAACAATAAAAAATCAAACACCTGGAGGCTAAATAGCATGCTATTAAACAATTATTGGGTTACCAAAGAGATCAAAGAAGAAATAAAAATGCATCATGGCAACAAAAGACAATGAACACAAAACAATTCAAAAATCTATGGGACACAGTGAAAGCAGTCTTGAGAGGGAAGTTCATAGCTCTACAGGCCTACCTCAAAAAAAAAACACAAAACAAAACAAAAGAAAAAATGGTAATAAAATATCTTACCCTACAACTCAAATAGTTATAAAGAGAGCAACATGAAAAACCCAATGTAAGCCAGAAGGAAGGAAATAATAAAGATCAGAGTGGAAATAAACAACATAAAGGGAAAAAAAAGCAATACAACAGATCAACAAAAGCAAGAGCTGGTTCTTTGAAAGGATAAATAAGATTGAAAAACCTCTAGCCAGACTCACCAAGAAGCAAAGAGAGAGGACCCAAATAAACAAAATCAGAAATGAAAGAGTTGAAGCAACAACTGATCCCACAGAAATACAAACAATTATGAAAATATACTATGAAAAACTCTATTCCAACAAAATGGATAACTTAGATGAAATGGACATATTCTTAGAAAAATACAAGCTTCCAAAACTCATTCAGGAAGAATAAAAAAACCTGAGTAGGTCGATAACTACTGATGAAATTGAAGCAGCTATCAAAAATCTTTCAAAAAAAAATGTTCTGGTCTGGATGGCTTTACAGTGAAGTTATGCCAAGCATTCAAAGAAGAAGTAAAACGTATCCTCCTCAGACTATTCCATAAAGCTCTTTCTATGACACCAGCATTACCCTAATCCCAAAACCACATAAAGATACCACAAAAAAAGAGAACTACAGGATATCATCCTTGATGAACATAGATGCTAAACTCCTCAACAAAATTCTAGGAAATTGAATTCAGCATTACATTAGAAAGATCATACATGACCAAGTAGTGGGATTTATCCCGGGGTGCAAGGATGGTAAAATATCCAGAAATCAATAAATGTGATACATCACATAAACAAACTGATAGACAAAAATTACATCATCATATCTATTGATGCAGAAACAGCATCTGACAAAATCCAACAACCTTTCTTGATAAAAACTCTCAGCAAACTGAGGATAGAGGGATCATACCTCAACATAATAAAAGCCTTATATGACAAACCTACAGCCAACATCATACTCAATGGGCAAAAATTAAACTCATTTCCCCTAAGAATAGGAACAAGACAGGGATGCCCACTCTCACCATTCCTGTTCGATATAGTATTGGAAGTGTTGGCCATAGTGATCAGACAAGATGAAGAGGTAAAAGGCATCCAAATTGGAAAGGAAGAATTAAAACAGTCATTATTCACAGATGACATGATACTTTACATAGAAAACCCAAAGACTCCATAAAAAAAAACCTACTAGAACTAATAAATGAATTTGGCAATATAGCAGGATACAAAAGTAACACCCAGAAATGTATGGCCTTTTTATACACCAATAATGAACT
>NW_005354508.1:1587445-1590206 GCF_000412655.1 Myotis brandtii | reverse complement strand
GTCTGGGAGCCCTCAAGGGATGTCCACCTGCCAGCTTTGGGCCACTGCAGGCTTAGTAGCCAGTCGTGAGCCTGGCTTCTGGCTGAGCAGTGCTCCCCCTGTGGGAGCGCACTGACCACCACAGGTGTCTGCATCTTGGTGGTCAGTGCGTGTCATAGCAACTTGTCATTTTGTCGTTCGGTCGATTTGCCCATTAGCCTTTTGTTATATAAGATATAATTTTACCCCTTAAAAATCATCCCACATCTAACAGTTAAAAAGTTTTCCAAACAGTGGGTGAGCTTAGTAAACATATGAAGTGGGCATTGACTCTGAGATAGCCATGAAGTTTGGTTTAAAGGAAATACCTACCACTTTCCACTTTCCACTTTCTTGTTTTTGAGCAATATTTTCAAGAGGGAACTTTTATTAGAGTTTTCTGGCTTTAGAGCTTTTGATGATTATTTTTATAATTATATAATTGCATAATCTGAGTTAAACAGTATAATTTGATCCATCAAGTGCTAAAATCCCCCTATGCCTTCCTGTAAGAAATCTGAAGATTTAGTGCCCATATCTTGTTCATTCTTCTCCCTTCACAGTTATATTCAGGAAACAAGCAATATATAACAACGGTGATGTGTATAGGGTCCAGATGTATACTGGTTGAGTTTTGTTCTCTGTACTGACACTTATTTATTTATTTATTTATTTGTTTTTATTTTCATTTTTATTTTGTGAATCTTTATTGTTAAAAGTGTTACATATGTCTCCCTTTTTTCCCCACTGAGCCCTTCTAGACCCCCTCCCACCCTTGTCCCAGGCTTTTACCTCACTATGGTCTGTGTTCATGGGTTATGCATATATACATACATGTTCTTTGGTTGATCTCTTCCCACCCACTCACCCACTCCCACCTTCCCTCTGAGATTCAACAGTCGTATGTCTCTGGATCTATCTTGTTCGTCAGTTTGTTTTGTTTATTAGATTCCACATATGAGTGATCATGTGATACTTGTCTTTCTCTGCTTGGCTTATTTAGCTTAGCATAATACTCTCCAGGTCCCTCCATGCAGAAGCACCATCTACAATAGCTAAGATCTGGAAACAGCCCAAGTTCCCATCAGATAAAAAGTGGATTAAAAAAAGCTGTGGCACATTTACTCCATGGTATACTATGCAGCTCTAAAATAGGATCTCTTATGCTTTGAGCCAGCATGGAAGGACCTGGAGAGTATTATGTTCTGACATTTATTAACTTTGGGACTTTGCACAGCACAATATACAGAAAGTTTATTTTCTGTATAGTAATCATAATATATATCAGGATGGCGAACCTTTTGAGCTTGGCGTGTCAGCATTTTGAAAAACCCTAACTTAACTCTGGTGCCATGTCACATATAGAAATTTTTTGATATTTGAAACCATAGTAAAACAAAGACTTAAATTTTTGATATTTATTTTATATATTTAAATGCCATTTAACAAAGAAAAATCAACCAAAAAAACGAGTTTGCATGTCAGAGGTGACATAGGTTCGCCATCACTGATATATAGAGTCCTTAATGTAAATGGTTATTATCAAGATTGAGCAAATACATCTCAAATACATAGAACAGTATTTGAAAGATAATAAGCACACATGAGTGTTACTTATTATTTTTGCACTACTCTCACTTATATTTCTCTATAAAGTATACACACACACACACACACACACACACACACACCTGGCACACCTGGTATTGTAATTATTGTTATAACACAGCCACTTTTCATAATGTCTACTGCCAAGACCCTGGTCCAAGCTACCATTATCTCTCACGTGAATCATTGAACATGCCTCTGATTTGCTAATCACTCCCAGTGACAAGATCAGTTATTGCGAAGGATTAGAAGGGAGGAAGAGATGAACAGGCAAAGCAGAGAGGGTTTTTAGGCCAGTGAAACACTGTATGATACTACAATGGCGGACAGCTATCATTATACATTTGTCCAATCCATATAAGGTATAATGCCAAGAGGGAATTCTAAGGCAAACTGGACTTTGAATGATAAGAATGTGTCATTTTAGGTTCATCATTTGTAACAAATGTACAACTTGGTTCTATTATATACATCATTAATACAGTGTAATTATCTTCTACCATGAGAGATCTAGGATAGAAATCATGCTCCATATGTTTCCAAATATATAGACTTGCATGTATGTAATTACTGCCCAGAAAAGAGGGGTTCATTATATATATATTACAATGTACTCACTTACTCTAGTTAATCAAATTTAAAATGTGGGGAGAAAAGCAACACATGAACAAATAAAACAAACAAACAAATAAACCCATAGATATAGAAAACAGTATGGAGGTTTGACCAATGTTACCACAATTTATTTAATTTAAAAATTGGTTCGAGAATGTCATTTATTGTAAGAGGAATGTCATTTTATATACTGATAAGAAAGGAAAAAGTATTGCAATTAAACTATGATATGTCATTGAATATAAGAAACATTTCAATTTCAAGGATGTTAAATACGAAAATAAATGTCTTAAAATGGATAAAATATAATGTGTTATTTTGAACCCAAAATACTGTTCAGGAAAATACAATAATCAGAATTGTTTTTAATTAGTGTTACTTTGCATACTTAAAGAAGATACTGTTTAAAAGTGTGTTAAATAAAAGGATGGGGGCAAACAAACAATACAGATGTGGCAATTAATCTCAAGAATACCACCTCACAATTGTATTTGATGTAATTACAAATAAGCATTTTAAG
>NW_005354508.1:1572092-1587171 GCF_000412655.1 Myotis brandtii | reverse complement strand
TTGAATAATATTAATAAATATTAAGTATTTTAAATAGCTATTTGTCTCATTCAATTATATACCTAAAAGTTGACTGGAAATTTTGAAATTTTCTTTAGTTGGAAGTCATTTTTCTTAAAATATTCGTCATGTAGTAATTTTGGATTGTTTTGAGAACATTGCTCTTCTCAAAATAACTTTAAAAAAAGTTTTCTCAGCTAAATACATGACCATTAGAATAAGTCAATAAAATATTCCTAATGTATTTTTATAGCTTGGAAAAAGTTTAGCATAATGAAGACAAATAAAAACAAAAAAAGAAAATATTAAGAGGACTGGCATTGTACCTTATTAAAATCAATTGTATAACTTTCTTAAATAAATATTAAAATTATAAAATGCTCTATATAACTCAATACATAGAGTTAAATGAAGTGATATATATATGGAAAGGAGAAATGCACATATACACACACTCAGATATAGAGATAGAGATAATGGATAGCTAGACAGAAGAGATGAAAATAGCTGTTGTATAAGGAAAGGTAGAAAAGAATATTACTCTTCAATATGAAAGGCCAAATGTCATGATAGCATAAAAGAAAAGTTGCTAAATTGTCTGAATTATACTGAGTTAAGCAGATATGCAGAAAATCTTAAAATTATAAGATAAAACTTTTGTATGAGTACTTTGGAAAACTTTTTTTAAAGTATGTTCTAACCAATAGGCAATTTTATTAAAGAATGTACTTGTCCAATGTTTAGCGAAGGCAGAGAATTATGTAAAGGCAATTATATTCTGCAGTGACTAATTCCTTGAAACATACATTTATAAGAAAATTGTGGATAGAATGGGTCATACAGCACATAAAGTCATTGGAGTAAGGGTTTCTGAGTACATATCCTAGATGTTCTCAAATAGATCTCTAGACTTGAGGAAGTTCCTAAACTCTGAGCTGAAGTTTCCTAATCAGTAAGATCAAAATACTAATAGTGTCTTACTATTTTTTTGGGGGGGGAGGCGTTAAATACATAGCTTCTATTATTGAAGTTGCCACACACACACACACACACACACACACACACATACACACACACTAAATATCATAGTTTATGGTTTCTCTTTGCTTTTTTAATGTCAATAGCTTATAAACTGATCTAAAACAACTTTCTCATTTTTTTCCAATCAGTTTAAAAGGAAGTTTATTTTTTAAATTTATTTAATAAAACAAATCTAAAATGCATAAAGCATAAATTAATGTTTATATCCCTGAAATGAAGTTTTTATTTATACTCATTGTTCTTGCACTCTAGTGTAATACATTTATTATCCTGAAAACTGCTGACTTTTACCATGTCTTTCATATGAGTTGATTCATTCGTAACATTCTTTTCTTTATTATTGAATTTAATGAAAACAACAACAACAAAACTCAGACAGTGGCAGTAATCTTTCACATATATTGTTTTTCTGATAAGGAATAAAACACAAAGCTACATAAATTTTCTTATAAAATACAAAGATTTTACTTGTTTCTCTATGTTCTCAACAGAACCTCCGCATGGTGTTATTTAACACTAGGGGCCCAGTGCACAAATTCATGCATGGGTGGGGTCCCTCAGTCTGTCCAGCAATCAGGGCCTTCTCGCCCAGTCCCAATCAGGGTTGATTGGGGCTGGCTGCCTGGGGGAGTGACCACAGGAGGTTGAACAGCCATGGGAGCTTGGCTGTGGTAGCACACTGACTGCCAGAGGGCAGCTCCTGCATTGAGTATCTGCTCCCTGCTGGTCAGTGTACATCATAGCTACCAACAGTCATCCAGTCGGAAAGGTCACTTAGGCTTTTATACCATATATATAGAGAGAGATATTTCCTAATTGACCATCATGATCAATGAATTCTGGAGGTCATCCAGGCTACTGGTATCATATGCTCAAAAGGTTCAAACTTAATATGCTGTTTGTATTTATATATTTATATATAAAGAATATGTATGCACACGTATATGCATACATATTCATATACTAGTATAGCTATACTAATAAAAGGATAGTATGCTAATTAGACTGGGAGACCTACCGTCCTTCTGGACAAAGCCATGGTGGCAGGGCCAATGCAGAGGCAGTTAGGGGCAAGCATTCTGGCGGGGGTGAGGGCAGTTGGGGGCAAGCAGGCCAACGGGGAGGGCAGTTGGGGGTGAGCAGGCTGGCAGGCAGAAGCGGGTAGGGGCAATCAGGCAGGCAGGCAGGCAGGAGAGCAGTTAGGAGCCAGCAGTCCCAGATTATGAAAGGGATGTCCGACTGCCAGTTTAGGCCTGATCCCTGCAGGATCGAGCCTAAACCATCAATTGGACATCTCCCGAGGTGTCCCAGATTGGAGATCATGCAGGCCGGACTGAGGGACACCCCCTGTGCACAAATTTCATGCACTGGGCCACTAGTCTATTTATATAAAAGGTTAATATGCTAAGTGTCTGTCTGACCAGTCGCTATGACACACACTTCTCCCCAGGGGACAGACGCTCAACACAGGAGCTGCTGTGACGTGCACTGGCCATTTACAGAGAAACAGCACCATGGACCCGGTGCCCACAAAGCAACACTCGGCTTCCCCCAAGTGGGACACAGGCCCTGCCACCACCCTGGAGTGACACCCCACCAAATTGCAGCCAATGCTGCCGAGACCCCATGGTGCAAAATGGGGCCCACAGCCCAGCCTAGAAATGGTCGTTGGAGGTGTCATGTAATGACTTTACGTAGCAATGCCCAGCTTCCTCTCCCTAGTGACAAGCCTCCTTGCAGTTTCTTCAGCCCAGGAACACAACTTGCTTTATAGCCAGGTGGAAACATTTTACACTTTAACCAAATGTCTGTGTAGCATTTTCCTGTGCCTCATATCCTTTGATCCTCACAGAAATCCTGGAGTAGGCAGATAGGAGACTCAGTGGGATCCTATTTTCTTTCCATTAACCAGAAAACGGAGATTTATAAAGCTTAGAAACTTGACCCGACTGAAAAGAAGTAAGAAATGGTGGGCCTTGAAATGATTTCAGGTTTTCTCACTGAGCAAAATATAGTCAAACACTGTTGCAGTTAAATATTTTACCCTTTGTTCTCCCTGCGTGATCTACAATAATAATCTGCTTCGTGTTGATATTTACTGTTCTGTTGCTGACAATTACCTGAAAGAGAAGTTGGGATGCTTCATTGGGCTGGAAAAAGTTTAGCTAAACCAAAAATCAGGTCTAATTAAGCAAGTTTATTCTATATGTATAAAAAGCTAAGTTGACTCGCAAATAAGCGATACATATAAAGTTTTCACTAGCACCAATCACAGGCATGTGTTTCGATCTGTCGTTGTCAATCATGAATTTGGTTGACACTTATATTATAGAGAAATGGCAAATAGTGATATTAAAATATTTCTTCTAATTAATTTTTTTTCAATGTGCAGGAATTCTTGTACCGGGACACTAGTATATATATCCTGTATAATAAAAGCCCAGTGACCAAATGGCAGAACAACCAGTCACCATGATGTGCACTGACCAACAGGGGACAGACACTTAATGCAGCAGCTACCCCCTGGTGGTCAGTGCGCTCCCACAGTGGAAGTGCCACTCAGCTGATCGGGATGAGCAGTGCTCCCACAGTGGGCCAATCCCCAGAGGCCATGCCTCCCACTAGTGCATGAATCCGGTGGACCGGGCTTCTAGTATATACATATTAAACATGTATTTCTTAAATGTCTCCATTTCCTAGACAATGTGTTAGGCAAAAGAATGTACAGTGAAAAATAGAGAATTGTTACTTATACTATTAATGGCAAAGAACAGGAAGAGAAAAAAAAGGAAAAATTTAATAGCATATATTTCATTCAATCCGTGTGTGTGTGTGTGTGTGTGTGTGTGTGTGTGTGTGTGTGTTTGCTCTATATTCTTTCCAAATTAACAGAACTTACATTTAGTTTGGGTACAACATGCTCAGCTTTAAAGTGACTAATACTATAATTTTCACCATTATTTTTTGCTAAGCTTAAGTATCTGACAATAATTCTGATCAAAACAAAGTTGGTAGATGATAGTGGATATGTCTCTTAGTAAACACCCTTATTAAAGAAAAAACTTAGTTGATTAATAATATTTTATCTATTGTCCTAGTCTTTTTTCCTGCTATAAATATAGATATATATTTCTTGGGACTATGAAGTGACACTCATGAATGTGAAACCCATACACCAATGATGACAGAGTAAAAATTTAGGAAACTAAATTATTGATGATATTATAAAGACATTAGGTCAGTCCTATCTGTTTTTCTTATTAAATAAGAAAATAATAAATCCCTAATTTTGTTTAAGACATAGGTTTGTGGGATTTTTCTGTTACCTATGGTATAGATAAATGGAATCCTCATATGTGAGCATGTGTGTGTCTGCATGCATGTGCGTATTTAGGAGTAAGGATGGAGAGAAGAAAATATTTTTTTAAGTTTAAAATCAAAACAACCAAACAAAACTCTTGTAAGACTCAGAAATAATCTTTAATGTGTAATATTTTTAAAAACTACTAGATATCATTCCCATTTATTTTTGCCCTACATCATTAATATTGTGCTTCTAAGAGCTTTTTCTTATTCAGAATCTCCTCATGTCTTACATATGAAGTTTAAGCAATAAATGCTTAGGAAATCAATTCTCTAAGATTGATTTTCAATTTTAATATATGTCGACATACCAATTTTCTCTTAATTGTTTTCAATCCCTCCTGAGGGATTTGATGTAATTTGTATTTTTAAATATTGGATAGTAATTTACTGTATTTGCCAAATTATAAAAAAAACAGACATTCTCAGAATTTTCAATATTTTTCATGTTCAGCTGAGCAATGCCAATTTATTGGAAAAATATCCATATTTTTATTTCATTGTTACTATGGAATACCAAATCATAATGTATACATATTTTTCTTAAGTAGACAGGAAAGTATAACTTCATGTAAAAATCTGGAAAAATGTTTTAAATAATTGCACTATACCAACAAATTAGGTTAAATCTCCTCTGAGTTCCATTGAAGACTGAACTAATTTACATTAGGCCAATTAAACTGAACCCAATGTTAATATAGCTTATATTTTTGGCACACTTCTCAAGGATTTTTTTCCACCAGCGGATTAGTTCTTAACTCATTTAATTGTTAGTTTGTACAGATTCCTCTCCCTAGTTTTACGTTTCCCTGAAGGACTTACCAATGGACTGGCAGCTCCTCAGTAGGCATGTCTCCTGTAGCTCTGTTGCTCAGCATGAAGCTAACAGAATAGCATAGAGTTTTCATACTGACTTCAACTGGGAAACAGAAACAAACATTAAAAACTGGATTTTTTTTCATTTTTTGTTGCTAATTTTAGCATTGTTTATAGTTTCATTATAAAACAGTTATTAGTGGTTTATTTTATCTTCATTGTTGATAGTTTTTAGTAAACAAATAAGATTTAATAGACAAATTGCCTAAGACACTTCTTAAATATGGACATAAATACATGTTTTGGAATAATTAGTAGGGAACAAAGGAGAAAAAGTAAATAACATATTTCTCTAAGATTGTTTTTCAATTTTAATATATGTTGACATACCAATTTTCTCTTAATTGTTGATTTCAACCTTTAGCATTATTTTGCACAGAGATTGTATTTTGTGTGACTTTGATTCTTTAAAAATTTGTTAGACTGGTCAATGGCATAGTGTATGATTTATTTTGAGGAATGTTCCATGTACACTCTAAAAAACTATGTTCTTTCTGTTTTGGTATTCAGTACTCGGTCCTTTAGGTTCAGTTGGTTGATAATTCTGTACAAGTTTCCTAAATATTTATCTTCTGTTTAGTTGTTCTACCAATTATTGATAATGGAACATCAATATCTCCAATTTATTGTTAAATTATTTCTGTCTTCTATTATCAGTTTTAGTTTCACATTTTGGTTCTCTGTTGTTACGTGCATATATGCTTATAATTGTTATGTCTTCCTTTTTATCATGATGCAATGTCTCTCATTGGCTCTAGTAATAATTATTTTCTTAAGGTTTATTTTTGTTTGAGATAAGTTGAGCCACTCTATCACTCTTTTGGTTACATTTGTATGAGATATACATATATTTGCATCCTTTTACTTTCAACATTGTTAAAATCTAAAGTATGTCTCTTTTTATTTTTCTAGAAGATACACTTTAAAATATTTTATTGATTTTTTAGATAGAGAGGAAAGGAGAGGAGAGAGAGAGAGAGAGAGAGAGAGAGAGAGAGAGATCAATTGGTTTCCTCCCATATGCACCCTACCAAGGATGGAACCTGCGACCTGGGTCTGTGCCTTGATTGGGAATGGAATTGGAGACCTTATGGTGAATAGGACAACACTCAGCCAACTGAGCCACCCCAGGGGCAGGGCTAAAGTATATCTCTTGTAGACAACAAAGATGACAATGCATTTTAATTAAATTTTAATTGGGTGACATTGGTCAACATGAACATACTGGTTTTCATGACAATGCATTTTTAATATCATTATTGTACAACATTTGGGCCCCCTTCAGAAAAGTTTCTCTGTCTGGAATAATTTTTCTTTTTGCATAGGTACAATAAGAACAATATTTTCATATCATTTTGGGTGTCTATTTGAAACTGGAAAATTTAATAATGTAATGTGGGGACAGGAAATTAGGTTCTCTTCCCTTCTCCAGAGTTTGCTGTTACTCTTTATTGTTGTTTATATTTATGTTAAATTGTCGAGAGACTTTTCTGTACTAATTCTTTATTTATATCCCCTGTCATATGCAACCACTGCTTGGTTAATTTATTGGTTAACTAGTGACTGGTAAGAAATTTCCTTAAGTACCTGGCATCAATAAGTCTTCCATCTTAGCCAAGTGGCTCTGTGTGTGTTGGAATATACTATGACTACTCAGAGAGTTTATAAGTCTACCTTAACCATCATTTCTTGCTAACACAGGGCCTAAGGTTAGCCAAAGGTGAGTGCCTGGAGATATCTCATACATTTCCTGAGCATGCACACAGTACTGCATATATGCACAACCTTCTAGATTACTAGGAATTTATCAGAGCTTTTCAAAGTCCCCAATGGGGACTTTACCTTTAAATTTTGTTTGCTTCACCTAGTATCACAGTGTTTAGAAGCTATGGAGTTAAACATTACAGCTAATTATTTTTGACAAATGCCCTGGGGATAGAACCTTTTCCATGGGAGGTGCTCCAAGTCAGGTCACTTATTGACAATGGGCCTTTTCCATAGGACATTGATAGGTCACATAGTGACAATGGCAGGGAGGAGGGCTTTACAAGGTGCTGCAAATCTGTTATATCCTCCAATGGCTGCAAGCTTCCTGGTTTTCACCATTGCCACAATTTTAGTCTGGTGAGTGTGTGTGTGTGTGTGTGTGTGTGTTTAAGATTACCACAGAGCAAGGGAGAGTAATGAGGATAGAATAAGTTTGTTAGATCTGGATAGGTCCAGAGCGGGTATGCCTTAGGGTGGCCTATAGTGTGTTGGTTCTTACTTTGTGCAGGAAAGATTTCACAAAACAAGTCCAGGTGATTTTTGAGTGTATTTTATTAATGCTGGGGACAGTGAGACAAAGGAAAGACTTAACTTAGGAGAAGCAACAGGAGAGAATATAGGCAGTGCTCATCTTTGGCTTTCTAGAAATGTTATAGGAACAATGTGAGCCAAAGCAGGGATTCTATTAGCTCCCTGGGAAGTAAGTCACAGTGACAGAAGTGAGCCAAGGTTGGGATGCTTTTAGCTCACTGGAAAGTCAGAGGAAAAGGGGGTCTTAGAGACAGGATCAGGGGGAAAGCCTGAGACAAGCTGCTGCTGCCTGTTGTTCCTCTGGTTTCCCCTGGTTTCAAGTTTCATGGAGACCCCTAGAGTTTGGGAAGAAATAAAAGGTTCATGTTTGAGAAGATTGCATGGGCATGCTGTAGAGAAAGCCTGCCCTGGGTCTTTATCTTAGGGTTTTCATCTTTATTCTCTTGGGTGAGAATTTTAGGGAAGGGTTTCAGTACTTAAAAAATAAAGTACAGCATACAGGTTGAATTTGCTTGTATATTGTGAAATTAATTATACTCAATGGTCACATACTACAGTGCCAGCACTGAATTTGGGTTTTTCAAAATTCACACTAGTGATCATAAAAGGAGACAGTAAAATAACTGCTATTTGATAAACCTTTAGTGTATTCATGGATTTGCTGGCGTTGCCTATAATCTGTGGCTGTAAGGAGTCCTGCATGAGACAGACTGCTGCACAAATTATTAGCAAATTATACAACCAATGTAAATGATTTGCTACTGACCAAGAACAGGACAATGTTGTAGAAGTGGGATTGGTTTGAGTAAAGGCATAATCTAATTAGGTCAATTTTATTGGAAAATAATTTATTTTTCCATCTCTTAATTATCAAGACTATAAAATTATGGAAATTAAACCTAAGTACATGCATTTAAAACATATCAAGTTACGTAGTTGTACCTCTGAAAGAGTGCATATTTCAAAAATATAGGACAGTTAGTAAACATTTTTAAGAGTAAATTTTAGTAAATTATGACATTCTTATTTTATTCTTTTGTCAATTTATCAACTTATCTTAATAGGTTTTGTCTGTTTAAATATGAAATATAATAAAAGTAGATTGCATTAACAATTCTGCACTGATTTTATTATAAAAATACTTGCAACACATGAACTCCTTTTTCTTTGCTGTGTGATTTTGAGTTAGTTAATTCAAACCTCTATGGGTCTCAATTTCTGACCCTGAAGAAAAGAAAACTAAAAGAAATAGCATTACAGAGTTGATTTGAATATTCAATAGAATGTATGCATATTAAAAAATCTCATGTGATGTCTCTAAAAATGTAGGTGTGCAGTTATCAATGTATAATATCATGATTTTCTATAACATTTCAAAGAATGCAAATAGCAGAAAATTTAAGGTAAGGGATAATGAGATCCCAATTGTGTGTGTTTGTATGTGTTGAGTGTATGTGTGATTCTGAGAAAATGAAACATTTTGAAGAGAAGTTTAAGAACAATCAAGTTAGAAAAAATAATCTGTACAGTGACTGAGGAGCCTTGTCTTCAGTAACTTTTAATTAGAGCATATTTTGCACATTTTGGATTCAATATTGAAAACAAATAATGCACCTAAGTGCACTGATGTCATAAGAGATATTGGTGTTGAATTCTGTACTTGATTGATAATATTTACTACCCTCTCACTTTTTTATTTACCTAAAATATGTTATTTAGAAAAAAATCAGGATGTATATATAATACCTTGAGCTAGCTGCTGGGAAGTATTCAACAGTTTTATTGCCTCAAATTCTTACTACTTGAGCCAATGGTCACACCACTCTGAGGCCAACAGGAATGTAGGTAGAATTTTGCAAATTTGGTAAATGAATTTGGTTGTCTAATATATTTGTCTTTGGATTACATACTTTTTTGTACTTTATTTTTATGGAAAATATTTTTTTCTATTTTATTTTTGGTATGAACCATAATTATAAATACATGTTGTACTCACCAGGGAGGAAAACCTGAGAGGGAACAAACAACAGAAATCCATGATAAAAACATTTTGTTTGATTAAACATTGACTATTTATTATATTTACCATAGTAAGCAAGAATTAAAATATTTAGAAAGGAGAAAATGTCATTCTCCATGTAGTCCTTGTTTAAATCTTGATGATTATGTCATTCGAAGTCCATTAAGTACACCATGAAATAATTAATTGGTATAAAATATCGGTGTGGAATTGCAGGTTGTATTTAATTGTGTGAAAAAAATTCAGTCAAAGGACACTTTTTAATAAAGTATCTTTCTGACACTGACCCATGACATTAATATTAAGACTAGACTTAGAATTTTTGGTAATATTTCTAGTAATTTACTTTTTATTAGAATTCAACTCATATCAATATTTTAGTAGTGTGAAGATAAACCTAAAGAGAAAAAAATATTTTCCAACCCACTACATTCTAATATGACCCTATAATCACCTGACCCAAAAAGTTCTATATCAAAAAGCCTGTGAGAAAATGAGGAACCAAGAGGCAATTTATCAGTTTAAGGCTATGAATTTTGAAAAGTGGAACTAGCAAGAATGTTTGAGGACTGATTCTGAGTAGCGGTAGCCTGGTGGTCTTGGGCAATATACCTGAACTTTTTGTTTTCGTTCAACAATGAAATGAGCATAGTAGTTTTCAATTCAAAACACGAGGATTTAAAGAGACAATCTATAATAATAATAAAATGCTAATATGCAAATCGATTAAACAGCAGAACGACTGGTTGCTATGCTGCACACTGATCACCAGGGAGGTAGATGTTCAATGCAGGAGCTGCCCCCTGGTGGTCAGTGTGCTCTCACAGCAGGAGCGATGCTCAACCAGAAGCCCTGGCGAGAGCAGTGGCAGGAGCCTCTCCCATCTCCAGGGCAGCACTTAGGATGTCCTACTGATGGCTTAGGCCCATCCCCCGAGGGCTCCCAGACTATGAGAGTGTGCAGGCAGGGCTGAGGGACCCCCAAGTGAGCGAATTTCATGCACCTGGCATCTAGTGTTTATATAAAGCATTTAGAACATTAGCTGGGCATTGTAACCAATAAATGTAAGTTACTGAAACTCACTGCACATACAACTTTCTCAAATATCTTTAAATTATATGATCCTCATTTTCCCCTGAAAAAAATCAAGAGGCACAGATTAGATCACTGCTTCTATAATTTTAATTAATAAGCAGATTCTGACTGCGGTGCAGTTTGAGTTTCTTCATTTCCAATAAGCTTCTTGGTGATGCTGATGCTTTGATGCTGAGACTACCCTTTGAGGAGCCGGGCCTTCAAGCTTCCCCTGTTCTAAAAAGTGCAGTAGTCACAGGAAGCCCCCAGATCACAGGTAAAGCCTTCCACCTCCTCCAAAATCATCAATTTGAAGGATGCTTAGAGATTATGGGAGGTATAAAGAGTTGTACAAAGCAAAAGGCTCACTTGTGCTTTCTCCATTCCAACTGAGCCCTTTTGGGATTGCTGGGGAGATGATAATCCAAGAGCTGCTCCCTATGGCGGGAAGGCAATGTGTCACTTGGCAAATATTTTCACTGCTTTTCCTCCCTTGCTGTGGAGGCACACTAAACTAAAGAAAATAAAATCCTCTCTGAACTGACAACGTCTGGCTTACTTATAAAAAATGTTTTAAAATATATTTTAGCATTTCAAAAACACTTTTTTACAAAAACATTTTCTAAAAAAAAAAAAAGAAATCATAGCTTTATCCAAGAGCTGTCAATTGTTTCACCACAGACAAAAATCATTCCACATAGAACAATAAAACACATTTCCTAGCATATAAATTCAATTATGTTTATTTACTTTGCATGTGAATAGATGCAATTTCATTCTTGGTAGGGAAAAATAAATAAAACTTCCCTCTTCAAGGGAAGAAGTTTTCACAACATTCGGTTCAAAATGTTATTTTTTAAAAATATTTTTTCCTTTTGTGTTTGTATAATCTTACTCATAGAACCTTGGAGTTAGATGCAGCCTAAGGAGTTTAGCCTTCCCATTCACCTTTCTCCCAAATCATCACGAACACAAGGCCAACGTATCAAGAATCTCAGGGTTTACTAGTAGGTAGTTGATTTGCTTTCATCCAAGATGTTCAAAGCATTCCTTTTCCTTTATAACTACAGAAGAAAAACACAGGAAAACAACTACAAAAACAAATCTCCCCTGAAAACAGAGACACATCCCATAAGCTTCCACTGTCAATCATAGAATTCCACCTTTCCACTGCCAAGAATGCTCCCCTGCAACTGGTTTTCCCACTTACATCAAAGCTTTATGTCTACTGATAAATTATTAAGAGACAATACAGTGCCTAGCAAGCAACATTTGTTGAATGAATAAATGTTGATTTAAGAATGGGATGATCAATATATCATAGAGAAGGTCAGTAACATTTGGAGTAAACAAAACTTTTACATACATTTATTTAGAGGAAATTCTTATGCTGAAGGGAAATAATTTATAATTCCCACTAGATGGTTTTAGAGTTTACAAAATGTCTTGCCCAAATGAAAGCCATTTAAACATTTGTTATAGCTCACCAATGTCTTCTCATAGTCTTTACATTTGAAATTTTTCTTCATCCTGTGGCTTAGTTTGAAGATACAATTCTCTGCAAAACCCTTAACTTTCTATGGACTTGTGCCAAGTTTAAAAATTTCTAACTATTTATGAAATTAAGCTTTTTTAATTTCATGTAGTCTTGTGTTACCTAGGTAACTTCTACTCATAATTATGCAGAATTTTTAGGCTAAATGGAATCTTTTACCTTGAGTGTTATATAAATGTTTCTTGGTTTATTTTGCTTAATTTTCAGACCAATGAAAAGTTTTTCTATGTTTTTTACTTTTATTATTTTTTTAAAATTTTATTGAATTTATTAGGGTAAGATTGGCTAATAAAATTATATAGGTTTCAGGTATACAGTCCTATAATACATCATCTGTATATTGTATGTTCACCACCCCAAGTCAAGTCTCCTTTCATCACCATTTACCACACCCCTCCTTTACCCTCTCCTACCGCACCCCACCCACCTTTCCCTCTGGTAATCACCATATTGTTGTCTGTGTCTATTAAATGTTTTCTTTTCTTTGCTTAATCCCTTCACTATTTCACCCAGCATCCCCCCCACCCCAACCTCCTTCCCCTGCAACAGCTGTCAGACACTTCTGCAAAGAGAACATACAGATGGCCAATAGACATATAAAAAGTTTGTTAATATTGTATTTGTAATGGAACTAATGTATTTAACCTGTAAGTTTTATCAGTACATATTATGAGCATGTATTTTATTATTTCATTCAAATCAATTACAGAAATTTTGAACTTTTAAAGTACAGAATCATATAGCACCATATCTAAAATGTATTCTAATCATTTTTATGTATTCTACCATCTTATCTAATAAAGAGGTAATATGCAAATTGACCATCACTCCAACACACAAAATGGCCACCCCCATGTGGGCACAAGATGGCCACCACAAGATAGCCAGCAGGGGAGGGTAGTTAGGGGGACCAGGCCTGCAGGGGAGGGCAGTTAGAGGGAACCAGGCCTGTGGGGGAGGGCTGTTGGGGGGGACCAGGCCTGCAGCGGAGGGCAGTTGGGGGCAACAAGGCCGGCAGGGGAGGACAGTTGGGGGTGATTGGGCTGGCAGGGAAGCAGTTAGGCATCTATCAGGCTGGCAGGGGAGTGATCAGGGGTGCTCAGGCTGGCAGGCAGAAGTGGTTAGGGGCAATCAGGCAGGCAGGCAGGAGAGCAGTTGGGAGGGACAAGGCCTGCAGGGGAGGACAGTTAGGGGCTATTGGACCAACAGGGAAACAGTTAGGCATCTATCAGGCTGGCAGGGGAGTAATCAGGGGTTGATCAGGCTGGCAGGCAGAAGTGGTTAGGGGCAATCAGGCAGGCAGGCAGGAGAGCGGTTGGGAAACAGCAGTCCTGGATTGTGAGAGGGATGTCCAACTGCCTAGATGTCCTGGTAGGATCTGGCCTAAATGGGCAGTCGGAAATCCCTCAAGGGGTCCCAGATTGGAGAGGGTGCAGGCTGGGCTGAGGGACACACACCCCACCATGCACAAATTTCATGCACCTGTCCCCTAGTAGAATATAATTGAATTATTAAAATTTGAAAGTACCAAATGTCTTCATAAGACTATGAGAACACTAAAAATACTGAGCTGACCTTTGCTAAAAGTTTTCACAAAAGAAAACTTTACTTTCCTATACTTTGTTGTAGTTCTGATTGATGCACATTAACATGTAAGCTTTAGGTTCATTGCTGAGTTATTAAGAGATAATGTAGTGCTTAGAAACTAATATTTGTTGAATGAATAAGTGTTTATTGTACTGAATCATTCACACATTATATGTAGAAGCATCTGTGTTCAACTACATGATAGCTGGCAGGTCAAGACTGTAGTTCCTGACTTTAAAACTGAGAAATTTATGCTTTATAAGCTGACATATCCACAAGTATAGCTCTTTTATATTATGGTACAACCAGCTGTAATAAATGGTTAGACAAAATGCTTAACACAGGTCCAGAGATAGGCTATAAGATTAATAATTGCATATTAATCATTATCATGATCATCATCATCATGATCAGGACTGTGATGGTTATGAGTTAATCATACAGATATGACAGTAATTTTTCATCTTAATTCATAATGGTGTAACTCTCTGTTCTATTAAAGACAAGGAGAAGCTGACCTCCATTGTCTTTTCTATCAGGGAATTTCTAACGATCCACATGCATTGCAGACATAATTGTAATAGAATAATTTAATGTTTGACAGGTTCTACAGCAAGTTTTCTGAATTTTTAGACTTAAATTTTTCTCCACACTGTCCTATCATATATTTTTAAAATATTTTTATTCCATAACTAGTGTAGAACACAGTGAAACCCAATGTCCATATTGTTAATACCATACTTTTTTCAAAAAAGGGATCAGTTTGCTATATAGTTATAATTTAACCTTGCTGTCTGTTGTGATGCTGTATCTGTACTATTCAATATGTAAAATGGAAAGAAAAAAATAAGTGACAAGTTGAACATATTAATAACCAATCTTAAATACTTATGCTGATTTTCAATAATTTAACCTTTATGCTAGTTCTCATTTTCTCCATATCTCTTACTCAATGGATTTGCTTTTTTTTCTTTATAACCTTAGTGACCAATTATTTATTTAGTGCTATTGTTTCATTTTATTTTTATCTGTATAAACTTAGTTCTATTTATCAGTCAAGCTTCTCATACTCTTAGTCTATCCTATGCTTAACTAATTGAACAAATTCAGAATGTTTAAACCATAAACATACACAGTGATATAAACGTTAATATTATCCTATAAAATACAAGTGAGGATGAGTAAACTGTGTGATATTTATTAACACAGGAGATAATTACAAATTATAATTTACTTTTTATAAATAAATAAGTTAAAATATATGT
>NW_005354508.1:1568018-1572061 GCF_000412655.1 Myotis brandtii | reverse complement strand
ACTATTATCTGAGAAAAATTTAAAATTCAACTGGAAAAATATGGGTAATCATAGTTCATAAAAATGTTTGACAATATAGATGACAGAGACTTCCCCACCAGATAGTAAAATATGTTATAGTTAAAATGATTAAAATAATGAGGATTGAAATGAGAGTATTCTTACAAGTGAGATAATTCGTAGTCTAGAAATAGAATCTATAAATGTTTACAATAATAAACACCATACCATAAGTGATGAAGTAAACCTTATTTAATAAAGGCAATGGGACAAAAATTTTATGGAAAAAAATTAAAGTTAGCTATAACACATCATGTACCCAAACCAGTTATATCTGGAGTCAAAATAAAAATTAAAAAAAAATATTGGTAAATAAAACACAACTTACTATCAAATAATATTTATTAAACATACTTAGAAATCTGTCTCAAAAGAAGTATTATTCCGCATCAGATTAAAAAAAAACACACAAAAAAAACACCCTTATGCCATACATGCTTTGGCTCAGTGGAGAAAGCCTCAGCCCGCAGACTGAAGGGTCTGAAGTTCTATTCTGGTCAAGGGCACATACCTCTCTTGTGGACTCTATCTTTGGCTCTGGTCGGAGCTCCTGTGGGAGACAACAAATCAATGTGTCTCTCTCACATTGATGTTTCTCTCTGTCTATCCTCCTCCCTTCCCCTCTTTCTAAAAACCAATGGAAAAATATCCTTGGGTGAGGATTAACAACAACAACAAAAAAAAACTTATAAAAAGTCAAGTAATCAAAACCATTTTATAACCTGCAGCTTGGAAAACAATCATTAAAAAAAAACACAAAAAAAAACTTGAATCTTACTATTTATCACTCTTTGAATAAAAAAAATATATATTGCATACATCCTTTAGTAATCACTACCCTCTATTTTATGTAATACAGTTTTATTCTCTAAATGCAGCCTATATTTAAGTGCATTTAATATTTATAATTTTAAATTATATTAGATGCGTTCTTCTGAAATTTGCTTAATTACATTCAACATAATGTGTATGAGAGATCTATCTTGGTTGTTCATTCAGTTTTATTGTATAAGAACCCATTAAAGTTTTATGGCAAAATAAATTTATAACTTGATATGTTGATAGACATTTAGGATATTACCAACATATTAACTTTTAAATAAATGCTACTTTTTCCACTGATACTAAGGATAATAAAACATTACTATGAACAAATCTATGCTTCCAAATTTGACAACATAGATAAAATGGACCAATTACTTGAAAGACACAATCTGCCAAACAGGAAGAAATAATCTAAATAGGCCTACATCTATTATTAAAATTAAGTCAATAAATAGCAACCTCATAAAAGAGAACACACCAGTTCCAGATGAATTCATTGGTGAATTCTACCAAAATTTAAGGTATAAATTATATCAATTATCTATAATCTCTTTCAGAATATAGAAGCACAAAAGATACTTCATAACTCATCCTATGAAACAATAATTATCCTAATATCAAAATCAGACAGATATATAAGAAGAGAAATATATCCATCCATATCTCTCTTGAACATAGATGCAAAAATCAACAAAATATTAGCAAACTGAACTCAACAATACATAAAAATAATCATACACCAAGACTAAGTAGTATTTATCCCAGATTTGCAAGGTTGGTTCAACATTCAAATAGCAATTAATGTATTGATCAGATCAACAGGCTAAAAAATAAAAATCAAAATATTATATCAATTGTGTAGAAAAGACTTTTGACAAAATCCAACATCATTCATGTTTTCAAAAAATATCTCAGAATACAGGAATAGAGAAAATAGTCTTATCCATGAGATCGGAAAAGAACATTTTTTAAATAACAAAATAAACCTGGAACTGTGAAATTTTACTTCTATAAGTGTTTACAAATGACTGCTCCTGAATATATACAAGGATATATGCAGAAAAATGTTTATTACAGTATGGTTTATTAGAGTAAACTATTAGAAACAATCTATATATCTACACTAATAAAAGAGAAACGTGCAAATTAACCATCACTCCATCACTCCGCCACTTCGGTACACCCACCAGCCAATCAGAGTGACTATGAAAATTAACTCAACAAAGATGGCAGTTAATTTGCATACACAAGCACGGAGTGAAGACTGAAGATGACTGAAGATGGCGGCGGCCAAGTTTCCTGCCGGCCCTGTACTCCGCTCAAAGAGTGGCTGGGGGCCTGGGTCACTGGGGGTGACACAGGCTTCCAGCCAGCACTGGCCTCCGCTCGAGGAGCTGGAAAAAAAAAGGAGGGGCTGGGAGCAGTTGTATTATGGGTAATTTATATTCTTAAAATTTTCTACATATTCTAAACTTTTTATTAGACATTAGTTAGTCTGTGATCGGAAAAAATAGATTTTTTATTTTTTTATAAAATTTGTTTTTTTATTTAAATTCTTTATTGTTTAAAATATTACATAAGTCTCCTTTTCCCCCATTGACCACACCCCAGCTGCCCCCATCCCCCTGTCTATGTCCATTGGTTATGCTCATGCATGCATACAAGTCCTTTGGTTGATCTTTTATCCCCTTAATCCCCGCATTCCCTCATAGGTTGGACAGTCTGTTCACTGCTTCTATGACTCTGGTTCTATTTTTGTTCATCAGTTTATGTTGTTCATTATATTCCACAAATGAGTGAGATCATGTGGTATTTATCTTTCTCTGGCTGGCTTATTTAGCTTAGCATAATGCTCTCCATGTCCATCCATGCTGTTGCAAATGGTAAGAATTAGTTCTTTTTTACAGCAGCATAGTATTCTATTGTGTAGATGTGCCACAGTTTTCTAATATACTAAGTGCTGATGGAAATCTATGGCTGTTTTATACACCAAAAATGAACTCACAGAAAGAGAAACTAAAAAAGCAATCCCATTTACCATTGCTACAAAATAAATTAAGATACCAAGGAATAAATTTAACCAAGGAGGTAAAGAACCTGTACTCAGAAAATTACAGGACACTGAAAAAAGAGATATAGGAAGACATAAACAAATGGAAGAATCTACCATGTTCATGGATTGGATGAATCAACATCATTAAAATGTCCATACTACCCAAAGCAATCTATACATTCAATGCAATCCCCTTTAAAATACCAATGGCTTTCTTCAAAGACCCAGAACAAACTATCCAAAAATTCGTCTGGAATAAAAAAAGACCCCAAAAGCTGCACCAAACTTGAGAAAGAACAAAGTAGGAGGGATCACAATACTATATATCAAGCTATACTGCAAAGCCACTGTTCTCAAAACTTCCTGGTGCTGGCACAAGAACAGACATATAAACCAGTAGAACAGAGAACCCAGAAATCGACCCAAGCCATTATGCACAATGACTATTTGACAAAGGAGCAAGAGTACACATTGGAGTCAAGACAGTCTCTTTAATAAATGGTGTTGGGAAAATTGGACAGATACATGCAAAAAAATAATGGAACTAGACCACCAACTTTCACCACATACAAAAATAAACTCAAAATGAATAAAGGACTTAAACATAAGGTGGGAAACCATAAAAACCCTAGAATAAGCCATAGGCAGCTAAATAGCAGACATATGTCATAGCAATATCTTTACTATACAGCTCCTAGGGCAATGGAAACTAAGGAGAAAATAAACAAATGGGACTACACCAAAATAAAAAGTTTCTGCACAGTGAAAGACCATCAACAAAACAACAAGAAAGCCCACTGCATGGGAGAACATATTTGCCAATGTTATCACTGATAAAGGTTTAATCTCCAAAATAAACTAAGATTAAAAGTACAACAGAATCCTATCCTCATAGCATTATTTTGCAATGAGACATGAATATTTAATATTTTTGTACGGAATTGTACACTTTTCCACATGTATTCTATATATCTGGTGACAGTGGATATTTATTCAAAAAATTAGAAATTTCAGGGCTTTGTCTGCTGATATTAAAAAAAGACTTTCAAATATGTATGCATCTGTGCATATAGCTCTCCTATTTTAGTAAGAAAAGGGGTATGGG
>NW_005354508.1:1544225-1567923 GCF_000412655.1 Myotis brandtii | reverse complement strand
CGGTGCACAGGTAGACAAGTAGGGTCCCTAGGCATGGCCAGCAATCAGGGCTGATCTGTGGGGTGACTGGCAGGCGATCAAGGGCCCCCACTGGCACTTGCCTTGGCCAGCCTGGAACCGCCCTCTCGCTGGCCCTGCCCTGTGCTGCAGCTGCCTGTCACCTCCCTCTGTGGGATGACCAGCAGGGCAATTGGGGGGCCCCTGCTGGCACCCGCCTTGGCTGGCCTGGGGCCTGCAGGCTGGGGGCAACTCCTGCATTGAGTGTCTGCCCCCTGGTGGTCAGTGCACATCACAGCAACCAGTAGTTCCCCCGTTTGGTTGATTTGCACATTAGGCTTTTATTATATAGGATTTGCTCTTTGGTAATTTCTTTTCTCAAGCAAGGTTTACTTTGCTGGTTATTTTGACATGATTTCTCCCCTAGTTTCTTTATATTATGGGACAACTTGGTGGCAAACTCCTGGGTAGGCTTGCTAAGTCTGTAAAAGGTAAGTCTTTAGCTTTTACCACTCTTCAATCACCATTCACAAAGTCACTATTTTATTTTCATCTCTAATGGTTCCAATGATAACTTTCTATGCAGAACTACCTCTGTAAGAACTCTAACACATATTCACTACAATCTGTAACTATTTGCTTTGCCATTTTTAGTGGTTAAAATGTCCTTCATAATATTTTGTGTCCATTTGAACTTATAAATGTCTTCAATATATATTTAATTTTTCAGCATTCAAATAGCTTCTCAATTGCACTATCATTCTACATTTTTTAAAGGATTAGAAAATAAATACTGTCTTGAACTTTATATTCTGCCTTACAACTGTTTTCTAATTATTTGATATTCCTATGTAGTAAATACTTTAAAAGAAAGGGTAATATGTTTAAAGAATTTTTTAAGCTCTATATAGTACAAAACTGGCATTCTCAAATGCATGAATGTTTAATTAATGAGCCACAACACTATTACTCTGGAGAGGGTTCAGAGAGAAGCATTTATCAGACATTTAAAATGCCATTCACTGCTTTGGGAGTATAATTAGCACAAGTTTTTTGGAAGAGCACTATGTCAATATATATAAAAAATTATTTAAAGGTGTATTTTTTTATTAGAGCAATGTCATTCACAGAGGTTTATTTAAAAAATAGTGATGTATATGTGAATAAAGATTTTATTATATGGATATTCTATAAAGCATTATTTAGAATTTGAAAATAATGAAATTATAAGTTCCAAAGCAAGGATGTATTTAAAACACAACAATGTTAACTATAAAGCAAACACTATTAATCATCAAAATAATATTCTAGAGAATGTTTAAACGTGTTTAAACTTGCTAATGATATTATTTAAAGGAGAAAAAGCAAACTAGAAACCATAATGTCTATATACATAACTTTTTTGGAAAAAAAAATTTTCAATAAAGATACATGTATAAAATATTATGGAGTGTACTTTAAAGTATTGTCAGTAGTTAGTGGACATTTTTGTATTTAGATGAGTTTTCTTGTATTTGATAACCTATTTTTTTATATTTTGAGTGAACATGACTAATTTCTCTAATGACATAATTATACACTAAATAGATATTTAAAAATACTTTTGAATAATATTTACATACATGAAAATATTTATGACATAGCTTAAATGAAAGTCTCTAAATTGTATTTTGAGCCCAACCTTGTATAATACATGAAAATGTTAAGAATTTCTCTTTAAATTGAGGAATTAATGGATAACTTCTGTGGGTGCTTTTGAACTCTTTCAATGTTTCCTTTTCCATTGTTAAATAATCTGATAACCATTTATCTATTTTTTACTTTTAAGAAATATCAAAAATTTAAGAGAAAATTCAACTCCTCTTTAGCTGGTATTTGATGTTATTTTTAAAATAAGTATATGTAAGAAGAAAAGGTGGGCCATAGTCCTATAATGCAATTTAAACACACTGGTTAGAAATGCAAAGATTTTTTTTTTTTGCTTTATGTAGTGAACCATTGAGCACCTTAATAAAACAGCACTGTAATATATGCCAGGCATGCTGTGTGTTAATGAAGAAAGAAGGTTTTTGGATAATAAACACTTGCTAGTATTAGAACACCCACTGCGAGATGACTGATTTTGTCTAGAATGACAGTTTTGTGTCTGAGACCATTTATTGGTGAGCAACAAATATAGCTCAGACTTTTCTCTTTTTTCTGTTTAGGTATCTTAATTTATAGCCCTAAAAAGTGGGTGTTGTCCAAATGTGCAAACCATTTTTTAATTGATTTCAGAGAGAGGAAGGGAGAAAGGGAGAGAGTAAAAAACATCAACTGGTTGCCTCCCACATGCACCCCAACTGGGGATTGAACTCACAATCTGGGTAGGTGCCCTGACTGGGAATCAAACCACCAACTTTTAGTGCAGGGGCCTATGTTCCAACCAACTCAGCCATATAAGCCAGTGTGTACAAACCACTTTTATTGTTGGCTGTTTACATTTGTATTCCTTTCTATGATTAGGCTTGTCTCTACTGAGGACCCTTTAATATTGCTGAAGCCCAAAGAAACCTTTGCTCAAAAAACTTTTTTTTCTCATAGAATGAAAATACAATGCATTAGGCTTTAGTTTGTTGTAAGGAATGACCTAGCACAACCCATAGCTTTATTTTCTCTCACGTGGTTAGTGACCTAGTAAGGGGACACTGGTGTCCTTGAGCTGTAGCTGTATATTCTGGGAAGCACAGCAGAGACTGCTTATTTGCTCTAGGACATTCAACCAGCAAGTTTGCTTTCTCGTCATAACTTATGTCCAAATGCAAGGATGGGAGACTTGGTCTGTTCCCATAGTGCCTCTCTAACTACAGGTTCTTTCCATAATATCAAAATACATCAATAATATTTAAGGCAGGTTTTTGAACTTGGCATTATTGACTTTTGGGATCAGATAATTCTTTGAGGGGGTGGGGATGGGTGCTGTCCTGTGCATTGCAGGATGTTTAGCAGCATTTTGACCTCTACTTATTAAATGCTAGAAGCATCCTCCAGTTGTAACAACCACAACAAAAACTCCAGTTTTTGTTGCCAATGTTTTCTGGGGGGGAAATGATCCCCCAGAGAACAACTGATCTAAGGAAAATTATAAAAAACTACCATTTCAAGAAAGAAAGATGGATAGACCTGAATTTGTATCTTGATTCTACTATAGTTACCAACACTTACACTTTTTGATTCTCTTTCCACATCTGTAAAATTTGGGTAATATTATACATATCTAACTCATATCTACCACTCTCCTGAAACTCCTTTGTGCCTCTCAGCATGAATATTTTCATTCTCCAATGAGAGTAGGAACTAATTTCATGAGAAATGTGAAAAGACCAGAATGATGTGTGGTCACCTCCATATGCACATAACCAAAGCTACTTGGTGAAGATTTGCACACTAGTATGTTTGCCTTCAAAGATCCCCAAAGGGATGTTTCTTCTTTCAATCAATGAAGTCTGCATAGTTAATTCCATGTATAAGATTGCCTCCAGCAAAAAAGAAAATAAAGTTCCATTTCATTAAACTTTATGGCAAACATTTGAGGCTTGTCTTATTGGAAACAGGATCTCAATTCATAGCCACCTATCTAAATATTTTAATAATTTCATTTAAAGAAATTTAAAACAAGCAAAAATCCATTTGAACACATAGCTCAGGTACAGTTTGTCTTTCTACACCCAGATGGAGTTTGAAACACTATACAATATTTTCAGAACTTCTAGTCTTAGAGATTTCTCATAGATATTTGACCATTCTAGGTCTGTAGAGAAAAATATTTCTCTTGAGCACATAAGCAGTAAGTTAACGTTTGTTTAAAGGGAAATGTTTCCATCTTGTGTAAACAGTTCATAGTTTATATGAAAGTAGTATTCAGACAAGTTTCAACAAAATATAGATATTGATGATGATGAACTGATACCTGACTTGTTAATACAATGGGAAAAAGAAAATTGAATCATCCTCAATGAATGATAAATAGGAATTAGTGGAACAGCAGCTCTATTTTTCCTCTATATAGAAAGCCTAAGAGTGAAATCTTAGGATAAATTGCAAAGCAAAAATATAGCAGTAGTAAATACAGAAGAGAGAGAGCACAGCAGAAGTTGGGGGACTTATGTCCATATCATCTCAGAGACACAGCAAAAGCCTAGAGGACTTGCTGTGAGCAGTAATCTGCATATAAAGTTAAAAATACAGGGAGTTAAAAGTAAGGATACAGCATATTTTCCTTATATAGAATGCATTTTTTCCTCTTCACATAGATTTTATATGTCTTTCGTAGTGTTAATGGAAAAAAGTTTGTCACAGCAGAAGAGAGAGTCGCTATTTAATCAATTATTTAGTCTGACTTATGAGCCATTAACGTACTAGAAGCCCAGTGCACGAAATTCATGGGGGGTGTGTCCCTCAGCCTGGCCTGCACCCTCTCCAATCTTGGACCCTTCGGGGGATGTCTGACTGATGGTTTAGGCTTGATCCTGCATGGATCGGGCCTAAACCGGCAGTTGGACAGCCCTCTCACAATCCGGGACTGCTGACTCCTAATTACTCACCTGCCTGCCTGCCTGATTGCCCCAACTGCTTCTGCCTGCAAGCCTGATTGCCCCCTAACCACTCCCCTGCCGGTCTGATTGATGCCTAACTGCTCCCCTGCTGGCCTAATGGCCCCCAACTGCCCTCTCCTGCAGGCCTGGTTGCCCCCAGCTGCCCTACCCTGCAGGCCCAGTTGCCCCTAACTGCTCTCCTCTGTTAGACTGATCGCCTACAACTAGCCTCCCCTGCCAGCCATCTTGTGGTGGCCATTTTGTGGTGATGTGAGGGTGTTGCGCGAGGACAACCTAGGCTTTTATTAGTATAGATACAGGTCAGAGGACCTTCAGTGTAAAGGAAGCATAGTTGTATAGGTGACATGAAACTTACATCTAAACTGGCTGGTCATGCTTGGTAGGTGACTATCCTTTTAAAAATCTGTTTGAAAATGTGTTTCTTTGTAGGAAATTCAGTGATAGCAATGTCTCTAAAATGGCTTAACAAAAAATGTGTTTCTTTGTAGGAAATTCAGTGATAGCAATAATGTCTCTAAAATGGCTTAACAGTAGGTGGTGGTTTCTGATGTTTAATCTGGTTTTATTAGAAGGACAAAGGATGTTTAGGCAAACTGGATTAAAAACTTTGACTAGATGAGTAAAGGGTACACATAATGTGAACTGCAGTTTGTGCTTGAAAGAAACTATCAAAACAACTACAACCAATCATTGCTGTGGACACTCCTGGGATATTTTAAATCCATCTGAAACAACTCTGAGAGGATGACTTCACGTAGCCCAATTTCACAAGTTCCCGTCTCTCTAGCTTTTTCACATAGTTACTCACAGCACCACTGCTCTGATCTTTCAAAGCTGTTTATATCATTAGTTACTCTTTTCCCATTAGTCCTAAACCATTTCCATCTTTCCAAGTTAGGTGTGTTTTTTGTTTGTTTATTTGTTTGTTTGTTTGTTTCTATCCAAGTTTGTCTACTGTCTTTTTGATTATATTATCTTTTCAATACCACCAGGTAAAATTTCAACCCCAGATAAACCTTTCTCTATCCTCTGAAACTAAGCACTATCCAGAGAGTAATCCACCCACACTCACAGATGAGTGCTTCTATATATTCTTAGTCTACATTGGCTTGATCTTGGCAATCCTACAATGTCTATTTTTTCTTCCCTTATACAATATTTCAAAATTTTCCATTCTTATTGAAGCACTTTTCACATCCTGTACCAATTTCATTTTTAGAAGATTTTTTTCATATTGTTTGTAGAGTTGAACAATGTGATGAAAATTTGAACAATTTCCACCTACAAGTCTACAATGAACTTGCCCTTCCTGACTGCTCCCCTACTGAGGCATAAAAGGAGCGCTCTTCTCTAATCCACCCCTCCAATCACAGCCTTGATTCACATCCCATCTTTCAATCTCTCAAGCTTACTCTATTTGTTACGTCCT
Source organism: Myotis brandtii (assembly GCF_000412655.1). Taxonomy (NCBI): domain Eukaryota; kingdom Metazoa; phylum Chordata; class Mammalia; order Chiroptera; family Vespertilionidae; genus Myotis; species Myotis brandtii. The sequence goes on along the minus strand of NW_005354508.1, from coordinate 1,561,902 downwards.
ATCTGTTTCTTACACATAACCAGTTCTTCTCTCTCTGCATTTTAAAGAATGAAAAGAAAACATGTATAAGTATTCAAGTGTTCTCCACCTTTACATTCACCCACTCCATGCTCAGGAGCAAAACTCACTCAATTTTGCCTCTAATATCAATAGCCCACGGAACACAAAATGAATGTCCTGCCGAACTAAACAACAGCAAAACAAGTGGCCTTGGTAAAACAACTGGAGGGGTAAATAAAAAGATCATCTATGGACAAGGAAAGAAAGGAAAAGCTTAAGAGAAAAGGTTCAGGGTGGAGATAAGGGCCATATTTTGGTGTTCACATGATACACCAAATTAAGGATCCATGATCATAAGTTTATTTTGGATAAAATGGTTATTAGGCTTCAATGACATTTCATACAGACACAGTGAAAGTTATGATGAATTTGAAATTTCAGTTTTTGAAAAGATGTTAATTGAATGTTTCATGAAAAAATAAATCATGTGACTTTAAATATATATATATTATTGATTTCAGAGAGAAAGAAGGAGAGATAGAGATAGGAACATCAATGATGAGAGAGAATCATTGATTTGCTGCCTCCCCCATGACCCACACTGAAGGTTGAGCCCCCAACCCGGGCCTGTGCCCTGCCCAGGAACCCAATCATGACTTCCTGGTTCACAGGTCTATGCTCAAACACTGAACCATGCCGGCTGGGCTCAAGTGACATTTTTATTTCATAAAATTTAGAGTTTAAAAATACCTTCTGCTTTTGCAAAATGAGTTATATTTTGTTGTATTTTGTAAATTAAATTCCAGAGCAAAAAAAGTCAATGTCAAATCTTCCTGAGCTTAACAATGTCATTCTATACTTCTATTATAGCCTGAATTTCTATAAATAATGTTATTAATTGAGATACTGTAATCAGGAAGGCTTTAAAATTAGTGAAAGAATGCCACTATCTAAAAAATATTTTTTAAAAGAATAAGAAAAAGAAATACCACTACCAGAATCATTTATGACTGTTTATTTTATAGTGTCCTATTTTTGTTTGTGAATGCAATAACTTCTCAAATATTTGATGATATTAATTAAAACATTGTGGAATTTTTCTTCTGTTTGCTGTTTTATCTCTTTTTACTTCCTTGCCATAAGATGAAATAAATGATATAAAAATTTACCAATATTTCTGATGTTATTTTTGCCCTTTTTACCCTTAACTACTATTGAGGACTTGCCTTAAGATTTATGAGTAAGAAGTTTCCCCATCCAATCTTAGGTAACATTCTAATTTTTCCTCTAGAAAATTATTTTTAGGGTAAAATATAAACTACATGTTTATAGGAATATTATAAAGGAAAAATAAACAGCCTATTACTCTATTATGAACTGCTTTTTAAAATAAATGACTACATTTAGATTTTGCATTTGAATTTTTCTGGTTCTGACTTCTCTCTACCATGGTTACTACCAATTAGAAGTGATATGCATTTATGTTCACATTTTTACATACTTACATACTTACATGAATACATACTCTTTCTAAAAGACTGAGCCAAAATTAACCATTATAATGTTTTTTGTTCAGTTTTTTTTACATATTATTAAATAGTTAATAGTTTTACTTTCATGTTTCATTTTAATTCAGCTAACAGTTACTAAATGCTTTCTATTAATCATATGTTGACATTTTAACAAAAAGGATAATGATGAATTATTGTACATGGCCTCTCTAGGAGATAGAAATACCAAAGGTAGCCCTATCCTGTTTGGCTCAGTGGATAGAGCATCACCAGCAGACTGAAGAGTCCCAGATTCAATTCCAGTCAAGGGAAAGCACCTTGGTTGCAGGTGTGATCCTAGGCCCCCACCCTGGTCGGGGCATGTGAGGGAACAGCAGACTGAAGAGTCCCAGATTCAATTCCAGTCAAGCGCAAGTACCTTGGTTGCAGGTGTGATCCCAGGCCCCCACCCTGGTCGGGGCATGTGAGGGAGGCAACCAATCGATGTGCCTTTCTCACATCAATGTTTCTCTCTCTGTGTCTCTCCCCCTCTGTACTACTCTGTCTAAAAGTCAATGGAAAAAAATATTCTCAGGTGAGGATTAGCAGAAATACAAAAGGGAGGCAACTCAAATGAGAAAGTAATGTGAACAAAATTATATACCACAAAACATGTACGTATAAAGTGCTACAAAGGAACAGATGAATTATGTGGTAGAATTCGAGAAAGAAGATGGTTGTCAAAATTTAAATAGCCTAGAAAAGAGAAAGAAGAGTAAATCGTGGAGAAGTTATTGCATAAGCAAAGAATCCAGATATTTTATTCCTTTTATTTTAAAAAGACTAAAAACAACAACAAGATTTTAAATTCCAAACAGGATAACAGTAAAATCAATGGTGAGGGGTACACATAGAGAGGGCACTAGGTTGCTCACAGCTTCTAAAATAAACCCTGGTGGATCTGTCATTCATGTAAGTATCATGTACATTACAACAGCACAACCTTTTAGAATCACACACTTGGAACACCTATAATGAAATACAAAGCCTCGCTGACTGTGTAGCATGACATCATATGATTAAGAAGAGTAATTTGCCCAAAACCATAAATATGTGCATAGGAAAATGGCACCTTTTTATTGGAAGAGATGCTAAAAGAAAAGGCATTGATTGCTGACCCTTATGCAAGGAATTTGAGAATCTGGTTTAGAATATTAAAGGGAAAATGTCTTGATGGTAATAAAATTGTCTTGAAGAACAATAATTAAGCATAAATACATTACTTGCACAGATTATTCTCTCAGGAGGTTTTACAACATCTCATTCAACACTCAATATGTCATCTTGACATTTTAGTGGACTCCTTGACTTCACTAAAGGGTATCTTCTTTGACTTTGACTGAAATAAACCTTCCTAGCTATTCTATCAATGACCTAACCATAGCCCTTTGGGTGAAAATGCATTTTTAAAAGTAAAATGTTTTAAAAAGAAACTTAAGAAACTGAATTCATTATATCACATTAAAACACCAACTTTATATCAATTGCAGCATCAAAGAAAGCAGGAACTGCAATTGTTACGCACTGAAAACTTATCTGAAGTCTTGTTCAAACCATCAAAATCACTACATACTTCTATCCATATGCAATCTCATAAATCAAGCCTACCTCCATCAGATGTTGGGTGATGACTCACGGAGTAATAGGGGTGGATAGGAAACAGTCAACTTTGTGAGCCCATTATACTTCATCTTAGTTACCTTCATTATCCCTTCACTTGCTTCCCTTTACATGAAAGTACAGTTCAGTACAACCAGCTTCAACCTTAACTGACTCCAAATGGATAGTAATACAAAACCTGATAAATTCAACAGCAACATACACAATACAGTTCTGTGAGTTGGAACAGATAACTATTTCTACTTTTATAACTAAACCATTACATACATCTGTAGAATAGAGATTTAGAACTAATCATTTTATAATTCATTTTTCTGTCCCTAATCAAAATATTTTTCTCTAGAAATTAAGGCAAGTAAGATCGATGAATATTAGTGAAGTACTAAACTATATTACTTAGATAAAATATACATATTTCATTCCCTTTTCAAGAATATGCTTCCCACCTGCTGCACCTATAAGGAACACTAATTGCAACTTATCTTTCTCTTGTCTCTTTAGACTTCATGAGAACAATTGATGATTCTGCTGTGTTCCCCTGTTCCACGTTAAAGCTCAGCTTGGAAGGAGTAACTAAATACACCAACTGCATTGTCTCTATATAATAGACATTTTTGTTATGTTTGACCACATGTCATGATTTAATATTTATTGTATGTTTGAGAATTTTCCCAATGAAAAAATATAGAAATATGTCTTCCTTGCCAGAATGCATAGATTTAACGTAGGCTCTACAAAACCATAATCAATACATAGACCTCTAATCCGGAAACCGTTCATGTGGAGAAGCTAGCAGCACATAGAAATCACTATCATGACTTGAGTGGCTACAGCAACATTCCAATTTCAGGGCTTTTTGGCAGTAGTCCTGGCAAGTGTGCCCCATGGCAGCATGTGCAGTGCAAACTGCAGTGTATGTCACTGGCACTGGCTGGGGTCAGTATGTTTTCACTATGGTTTTCTTCATGCTCCTGACTGTGAGTCATTAAAGCCTAGTACTGGGTACTCGGGCATTCCTTAAGATTCTGTGGACTTTATAATAGCAGCTGATAGATTCATTTTCTCTGAATGATTTAAAGAATGTTAGAGGGGTGGGGGAGGGATAACCGGATGAAAGAAGGTGAAAGTATTAGTCAAAGAATATATATTCATAACCCAAGGACACAGACCACAGTGTGGTGATGGCCAAAAGGAAGGTGGGGTGGAGGCTGGGTGGAGGTGGGCAAAGGGGTAGGGGGAATGGGGACATTAGTAATGGTGTCAACAATGAAAATAAAGTTTTTAAAAAAAGAATGTTCTTGTTATTTGCCAACAAAAACACTGACATGCTCTAATGCAAATTTTAAAGCATATAAAATAATTAATAGCTTCAGGTTATTTGAAATAAGTTATAGAGAACTTGTGCTGATGAGAACAGAGAGCAGAAAGCATTTGAAAGCAGCACCCCTACCCAGAGATATGGGGAATTAATGACTATTTTCCATTTTATTCTGCTAGGGATAATATGTTTTTCTCATAATTCTACACTTTATGACACTCTCATTTTATACTCTGAAATGTAATGTAGTTCAGGTATACAAAGTAAAATTGTTCTCCGTTGGAAATTTATAATTCCAGGTTGTGGCCTATTGTTCAAAGATGCTACCTTGCTCCATACCAGCACACTATTAATCTTTGAGAGAGATGTATGATGATGCTGAAGAGTCTGTTTGATTTTTATCTTATCAGGGTTTTCAATAAACTTTTCAAAAGAACTATAAGCATTTGCTTATATAGTTGCTTTCTTTATAAAAATATAATGACATGGTCAGCTTGATTTGTAAGGGACATTGGAAAGAAAACAATTCATGGACAATGGTCTTGAGCTATTGTGACTTGTAGATATTGTTTATAATAATATAGAGAAAATCTTTTGCTTCAGCAGAAACAAAAATATTTTTAAGATGGAAAATTTGACAGAAAGAGATTTCTGCTATAAAAGGGAATTGAATTTCACCTTCACATCACAATTTAAAGAGTAATGCTGATCACATGTAGGGAATGGAAATAACAGAAAGCACAGGCATTGTGTGCTTGAGTTAGAGAGATGCAAGTTTAAACAGGCATCCGGCAGATTAACCAGCCCATGTTAATACTTCTCTGGGACTAGTAATTAGAATCTCTGAAGCAGGAAGCAGACCTCATAGAGCAGATGGTGCCAGTAAAGAGTGACATGGGATCTGCAGCAGAGATCTTGACCAGGGAAGCAGAGTCTGTGGGCTACATACAAACAGTCTACAGTGGTCAAAACCAATTCTAGAGAGGTAACTGAAGATGAGATTAGAAGCCGGTGTGCTTACTTCTTACAAAATTTCCCCTTTTGCATATGTAATTTGTTTATATTATCTATCTATCATCTACCTATGAAATGATCTCTCTCTGTATATATGTATATATGTATAAAATGGGAACCCCCCCCCCATGCATGAATTTTTTGTACTAGGCTTCTAGTATGTTATAAAAGGTGTCTTTATATCTGGCTAGTCTTTAAGTGAAACATTCATAGAGAATTTGAAAGTATTTCCAGCAATAAGCAGAAAAAAAGTGGAAGAAGTTTAATTTCTCAAGAAATGGAAGTAGAAAGAGTAGAAAAAGTAACACCAATAGAACAAGTTTCATTATACATTTTAGTCTAAATAAAAGCATGTGTGTAAGATGCTCCACATTTGCATGTTGAGATTAGAAACAATCTGACAACAACTTTAAGTAAGATAAGTCGACAAACAATGGAATTGGTATCCTATTACACTTTTATAGTGAGAGAAAGCATTTGCTAATATAAATATGACACTTTGCCTTTTTTATACAACTAGATCATAATGTGTCACCTGAGCCTGAATCCCTTCTATGAAATAGAAGATATGCAGTCTCAGTATATTATTATTCTTTATGAATCCAAATAGTTTTTTTGGAATATGTAATACACAGTTGACTTGATAATTGTGCAATTAAAGAACAGAGAAAAAACGAAATGTCAATTGTCCTATTATAAGGAATTCCATTGCATATGAACTCATTATATTACTACTATGGGCTTAACTGTGGCCTCCCTCTGCCTCACCCCCCCCACCCCCATTCTTATGTTGAATTATTTAGAGAGACTTTAAAAGGGTGATTAAGTTAAAAGGAAGCCTTTGGGGTGGGCCTTAATCCAATCTGGCTGGTCATTTTAGAAAAGAAAATTTGGAAACACAGAGAGGCTCAAGGATGTGCCCACAGAGAAGAAAGGTCATGTGAAGATGCAGTGAGAAAACAACCATCTGCAAGCCAAGGAGAGAGGCCTCAGAGGAAATTAAATCTGCCAACACCTTTATCTTGGACTTCTAGCTCCCAGAACTGTGAAACATTTATTTCAGTTGTTAACCCACCCAATCTATAATATTTGGTGGTAGTCCTTGCAAACTGATACACTTAATATTGGATATGTTTTGGTAATACATATTGATAAAATCTATGAATACAGAGTAAACGGTATTCAATGAATCTGATTCACTTCAGTCTATCACTGTCCATGTCTAATACAAGCAACTGATTGGTACCAATTAATTTTCTATAAACTTTAACATTTTGAATGAAAATTAAAAGCCGTATCAAAAGGAAGAGCTGAAATATAAATACAATTTATAAATCTTGATGTCAAAATGATTATTATCTGGCTTTCTAATAAGAGCATATTAATTATACATTCTGCTTGAATGTTTGCTCACAGCAAGGTAACTTTGCAAAGATTCTCTGTGTGTGTGTTTACATTAAGAATTTAATTAAGCCCAGCCAATGTGACTCAGTGGTTGAGCATAGACCTCTGAACCAAGAGGTCACAGTTTGATTCCAGATTGGGACACATGCCTGGGTTGCTGGCTCGATCCCCAGTAGGGGACATGCAGGAGGCAGCCCATCAATGATTCTCTCTTGTAATTGATGTTTCTATATCTCTTTTCCTTTCCCTTCCTCTCTGAACTCAATAAAAATGTATATTAAAAACTAATTAAATTTAAAAATAATGCAAGTATCACTATCTCTAACATCATACAGTATGCTGAAAACTGCAAAATATCCTTTATACTGAACATTCTCTACTTTGGACAAAGTGCCATAGAATAACTGATTATTACAACACAATTCCACCCAATGCTTACTGAAGGTTTTCTTTTCTAATTTCCTTTCCCTGACCTTATTTACCAACTTCCACTCTCAGAAAGTACCTATGGAGGTAATACCTACAGAGAAACAGGCCTATTAAGTGGAAATATATTTTGCCTGCTTCATAAGAAAGAGATTCGAAGTCCTAAAAATAGAGGATCTACTGAAAAATTTTGGTAGCCATACTCATCAATTTTAAGAAAAATGGTTTAATGAAAACTGATATGGTGAAAACTTTTTCCAATTCTCACCCTCCCCAAACATTGAACAAGCAATTGTACTTCCAGAAAAAATTTTCAATGTATTGTATTCTTAATTTTAAAATTCTTGTGAAACTTTATTTAGCACTCATTATGGCACAGAGATGATACATAGCTTTATATATGAAATAAATGTTTTAAAAATCAGTGCAGCATTATATGAATGATCACTTTAATATTTACATATGACAACATAAGCAACTCGATTATACTAGTATAGTATAGCATAGCTTAGATCTGGATACTAAATAAAACTATGATCAAGGGAATCAAATGGTTCATTATGGACTTAATTGTGCTGCAAAAGTGAATTGTAAAACTGAATTCTCGTCTGGATATATTATCCAAATATATTACTGACAAATTGCTTACTATAACTTAATTCATTGACAGCAATATATTATTTAATTTTCATATTTAAATGTGAGATGGAAATATTGAAACTGTAATTCTAATTGTGTTACTGAGCACCTATGCTAAATTGAGAATTAATCATGCATTTTTAAAACAGACAAGATAGTCTGTATAAATTTTTATATACCATTTGAATGGTTCATGTAAGTAAAACTATTTATACATTTCTGTGAATTTCTGATGCAATGCAGGGAATATAGTTCCCAAAACTATTCTCACACACTTTGTATTAGCTCCTTAATTTGAGATGGTGAGTAAGGATTCTTAACACTCTCTTTGCTAGTGACAAGCATCAGGTAGAATTTTGTCTCCCTCTGGATATCATTATTATTGTGAAAAACTTTTAAGACATTCTTCTCATTCTTGGACACATTCTTTAAAGCAAACTGCAAAATCCACTCAAACATTTTACTTTTGTTTGAATATTCTGAGTTTTCCTACAAATTGGGGAAAAATGTAAAAAAATGTGGCCACAGATTTGCTATATGATTTGACAATTATGACAATGTGTTTTCTTTAGTATTTTCTGAAAAAATAAATTGATGATGTAATAAAGAATAAATAAATGCATGCTGTGTTTTAAAGTCCTTACGATTTTAATTCCCTTACTTTCTTGATAGCTCTTTGGAATTTCCAAATTTCATTTTACCATGAATTATTTAACTACTCTCTAACCCTGGCCACACTGTCATTGCAAGATTTGTTTTGATTCTTTTGGTCATTTCTGAGTCTCATTTCACCATAAAATTTCAACTATGGGTATACTTTGCAAACCTTTATATATTAGTTAATGTTGTGATAGCAAAGCAGGCCTTTCTTACATACCTGAATAAAACCAATACTTGCTTCTTCCCTGTAGGTAGAAAAAGAGTTTGTTCACTAATATGATTTAAGAATAAAAATCTGATAGTTAAATATAATAGCCCCATTATTCTTAGCAGTGATTGGGAGTGAAATTGTTACCAGAAAGGGGACCAGGCCCAGAGGAGGTCTGCCTCTGATCAACCCGTAGTGTGTGGGTTCTCAACTTTGTGCAGGAAAGGTCTCACAGTACAAGTCCTGGTGATTTTGAGGGTACATTTATTAAAGCTGAAGACAGTGAAACAAAGGAATAACTTAGGGTAGAAGAAGCATCGGGAGAGAGCCAAGAGGGGACTGCTTTGTCTCACTGGGAAGTCAGAGAAAAGAAGGCCTTGGAGACATGTCCAGGGGGTTAGTCCCAGACAAGCTGTCTCTGCCCATTGTTCCCCTGGTTGCAAGTCGTGTGGGGTCCCTGGAGTTTAGGAGATGCACGCCTGAGAGGGAAGAGAGGTGTGGATGTGCTCTGGGAGGGAGAGCACACCCTGGGTCCTTCAGCTTGAGGGTTTTGAAGACTGGGAGTTTAGGGGAGGTCTTAGAGACGGATCACAATAGAATAGTCATCAGCTTTATGCTGATGTGCCAAAGTGAGATTTATTCCCTAACTTCATCTGTCCTTGAATGTGGTTGGCCCAAATGGCACTAATTGCATTTCTGCGACCTATCTCCCTGTGAAGGTATTTATCCTCTGGTTGGGGAAGAGAAGTGTAAACCATTTACTCTTAAATGTCCTTGGTTAGGGAAGATAGGATTTGGGGATTTACTAGATGGTTGTAAACTGCTTGGCAGTTTAACTATCTGTTCCTCTTGTCCTGGCTTACTAGACTGTCTCAAAATGGCCCAATTTTTATGAAACACATAAAAAGTAACAGTGTCTCTTCTATGGGACTTTTGGTGCATATTATTGCAACTGTCACTGCATTTCATATAATGATCTATTTGTAAGGAACAACAGTCATAAGAAGACCAACAGCCAAACTGGGTAACTGGAGCTCTTATGTACTATGCCATGAGACCACTCTGTTGCCATGACCTATAGCCTAAATCCATTTAAGAGAAACAGATGATAAAAAATACCAAATCAAAACAATATTACCTTATCCTATTAAAAGATATGTCTTCCCTCATTATTTATACTTAAATATAGCACAGTGAATATTATATATATAGGGAGCTCTGACTGTGTGACCCAGAGCAACCTGCACCTGCCCCACCGCAGTCCCAGGGACATTGCTGCCTATGCCATATGGATAATCCCAACATGCACCTCACTATGAGAGAGAATCATTGATTGGCTGCCTCCTGCATACCGCACACTGGGGATGGAGCCAAAACCCGGGCATGTGCCTTGACCTAGATGAACCCTGATTTCCTGGTTCATAATGGCTCGATGCACCACTGAACCACACCATCCAGGCCACAATGAATACTTAAATACTCTCTTCTAGATTTAGAGTTCTTGTTCAGAATATAAATTCTCTATCTTCAGAAATTTTTGTTAGGTAATATGTCTGTTTATGCTAATTATAAATGTCATGTGATGGTAAATTGTATTTGCCTGTTTATGTATTTTTTTCCAAATCCTAGATTTAGTTTCTTGGGCTTAATTGTCCATACTATTTTCAATCTGTTGGCTCTATATGAGTTTACAATAATTAACAGTGATTTTATTTTTATTTCTTCCATGTTTAAAATAGCAGTGCTTGTACATTTTATTTTCATGATTGTTAAGAGGCTTCTTTTGCTTGTTGTTGTTGTTTTTTTTAATTATGGCAACATTTTAGATGGCTGACTTTCCATAAATCTAACTTTATGAAAGAGAGTCCTTATTTAGTATGCAATATAAGATGCAGATGAAGTCTACCAGTCATTAAGGAAGAATAAAGGGTGATTGAAATATTTCTTAGATCTCTTTGGTCAGTGTTATTAATATCTCTAGGTGTTAAGTCTGCTATAAATAGCTCCCATTCTTATGAGAGTCCTAGTAAATCCCAGATACTCAGATTTCCACTTTGGTACTCAGATAACTTAGATCCATTTGTGTTGTGAGTGGTATTAATGGCCATAGAAAATAGTTTTGATTCATAAGCAAATAGTCAAATATGTATATACCAAGCACAAAGCCTTTTCTTTTCTTTTTATTTATTATTAATAAATGAATCAAAAAATTCCCTTTGATTAGTCTTTTTGACACATTTTTCGTTATTAAACATTAGTTCTGCATTTGTGCTATACTAAATTATTTTGCTCATGTTTTAGTACCTCACACTTGACTGACAACATCCATCCTTATTTGTTTGCCTTATGAATTGGTACCTTACATTCCTTCTGAAGTTAAGCTAAACTATTTATTTAAAAAAGGAGAAGGTAAAGACATTTTCATTTTAAGCAGCCACTTTAAGCAGAGAAATAAAGATCTCTTTGCTACATTTCTTTAAAGGCATTACAAATTGATGAATTTAGAAGAACAGAGTAACCCAGTGTAAATTTTAGCTTTATAATGGAGGGAAGTCTCCTGGGGCCATAGCTCTAATCAACTTTGAAATATAAACACGGACTCATAGAGGGGTAAATCTCTCTGGAGTTCTCTAACCATCTAATTTGTCTTAAATCACCTTCTATGACTTTTTTCTTTTAGTTCAGATTCCAAATTTTAGTATAGATTGTTCACAGAGCCTTAACTGTGCAGAAACACTTTAAAAAAATTCTTTATAGCTCCACAAGTTACATTTTTCCACTATAATTGCAGATTTTTAAAAATGTTCCCTTAGATTGCCAATTTTTGTTTCATGTGAGCTTTTATTATTAGACTAGAGGCCCGATGCACAAAAATCATGCATTCTGTTGGGGGTGTCCCTCAGCCCAGCCTGTGCCCTCTCGCAGTCCAGGACCCCTTGGGGGATGTCCGACTGATGGCTTAGGCCCGCTTCCCATGGACATCCTATCCTTAGCATTGCTGCGGAGGCAGGAGAGGTTCCCACCACCACCACTACACTTGCCAGCCTAGAGCCCCGCTTCTGGCTGCCGTGAGCCCCGCTTCTGGCTGAGTGGCGCTCCCCCTGTGGGTGCACACTGACCACCAGGGGGTAGCTCCTGTGTTGACCATCTGCCCCCTGGTGGTCAGTGCATGTCATAGCGACTGGTGGTTCCAAGGTTCAGTCGATTTGCATATTAGTCTTTTTTTTATATAGGATGCATATACATTTTCAATTAAGTCTTCCTGGTGAATTTTTCCTTATTTCACTCATGCCCCTCTTTATCTCTTATTTGGTAAAACTGTTTGGAAGTTTTGTTTACCTGTATTTTAAGAATGACTCTAGGCTTATGTTTTTTGTCTGTATTCTTTATCTCTTTCTATCCCTTTACTTTCATTTAATCTTTGCTTTTGTATTTAAATTGTAACTTTTAGCATATAGTAATTCCTATTTAATATATGTTATAGTATGTATGTTGGATTTTACCCTGGATATTTCAAATATGTTACTGTAATTGGTGTATTAAGATAACTAATATTTAGTGTAATTATTGATATGGTTGAATTTAGGCCTACTAAATTTATTTATCATTTATTTTGTGATTGTTTTCATTTATTTTCTCAGTTCTATCTTTTCTGAGATATGCTGTATTATCTGAATAATGGTAAATTCAATATTGGTTTGTGGGCTATAATTGCTCTAGGGATTACAACATAAAACCTTTCAGAGTCTGTTTATTGTGCAGATTGCACCATTTCTATTAAAATATGGAAGACTTGCAACCATATAGATTCTTTCCTCCTCGTGATGTCCTTTTTGTTATAGCTATATTTATTGCATATACATGCACTGTAAAACTCACCTCAAGTTTTTATGTGTTTGTGTGTCACTTAAATAGAAAAATTAGTATTTTAGAATTTCTCTTGTTATTCCCTAATTCCTATAAGCCCGTATTTCTATCTGTTATTATTACTTTGTAGGTCAAAGAACTTTCTTTAAAAGTACATGTAAAACAGTTATTTTGTTCACATATTCTTTTACTTTTTTCATCATTTGTGAATATATTTTGCCTTAATTTCTGAAAGATATAATCTCAGGGTATAGATTCTGGGTGGAAAGACTTTTCTTTTCTTTTTATTTATTATGTTTTAAAATTTAAACTTATTGGGGTGACATTGGTTGATAAGATTGTATAGGTTTCAGAATAGAAAATGGCAGCCAAATATGCAGCAGTGTCATGCACCTCCTCCTAGGGCGAAGCCAGAAAAGCAATTAAATCAGAGAACATCCACCCTAAATTAACAAATTAGACACAGAGGAGGAGACAAGTTTCAATAAGGAAGGTCAGTGGATGCCTAGAGAATGCCATCCATAAGCCTCATGGAACCACCACTGTGCCCTGGAAGTGAGGGGTGCAGTATTTCCAGGAAGGCCCCCAGACATCTGCAGGGAACACATACCACCAGAGTGAGCTCCTGCACCAGGCCTCCTCACAGCCCGCTGGGACCCAGCCCGCTGAGTGCAAGCCAGGGAGAACCCTGTGTCCCCCTACCGCCACAGACCCCAGAACCATGCTGCTAGCCTGCCATCCATAAGCCTCATGGAACCACCACTGTGCCCTGGAAGTGAGGGGTGCAGTATTTCCAGGAAGGCCCCCAGACATCTGCAGGGAACACATACCACCGGAGTGAGCTCCTGCACCAGGCCTCCTCACAGCCCGCTGGGACCCAGCCCGCTAAGTGCAAGCCAGGGAGAACCCTGTGTCCCCCTACCACCACAGACCCCAGAACCATGCTGCTAGCCTGACCTGGAGCTACCAGGTACGTGCTCCACCCTGATCCTTGGGACCTGCTGCTGGGGTGACCCAGAGCAACCCAGAGCACTCCCCACTCCAGGCCACAGGAGAGCAGGAACTGTGCAACCCAGAGCAACTGGTTCCCACTCTACCTTGGCTCCCTGGATAGCCTTGCTGGGGTGATCTGGAGCAACAAATGCCCAATTTACCCTGGCCCAGGAGGGGCGACCCAGAGCAAGCCAGAGTATGCCTCACTCAGTGACACAGGGGAGCTCTGACTGTGTGACCCAGAGCAACCTGCACCTGCTCCACCGCAGTCCCAGGGACATTGCTGCCCACGCCATATGGATAATCCCAACATGCACCTCACTCCAGGGGACAGGAGAGCACAGACTGAATGACCCAGGGCAACCTGGCCCCACTCCACACTGAGAGGTAAACTGGAGCAGCCCAGCATGCGTCTCACTCCGGGATACAAAAAAGTGAGAACTGTGGGACCCAGAGCAACCCATGAACACTCCACCCCAAGCCCAGGGACTTGCTGACGGGGCAACCTGGAGTAACCCAGCAAGCATCCTGCTCAGGTCACAGGGGAGCTCTGACTGTGCAAACCAGAGCAACTTTCACCTGCTTCTCCTCGGCCCCTGGGACAGTCATGTAGGGGTTACCTGGAGCAACCCAGCACACATCACACTATGAGCCAAAGGAAAGCAATGCCAGAACAACCCAGAGCAAGCCAGTGTGCCCAGCCAGGGGCCACTGTACTGAGATGCAAGTGTGCTACCAAAAGGACCTAGGGTGCCACCATGCAACAGGTGCCAAGGCTGCACAGCTAATTGGATGCTAGAAGACTCTGGGTTCTCACAGGGAGTCACACACCAGAGGAACTGTGCATGCACTCCACCACCCCGAGCATCTGAAGCAGACAACTGAGAGGTCAGGTCTGTGGGAGAAGAGGATACAACTCATAGCAGAGACAGTAAAGATGTGAGACTCAAGGCAGACCCAGCCTGTGGGTTAACAATTTCCGGGTCATTGCCCTGATAGGGTTTTCAACTTCTCAAACCCCAAGCAGGGTTCCCAGGGTCAGAAAGAGACAACAAAAATGGGGAGACAAAAAACAACCCCCCAAGGAAAAAAAAGGAGGAATCGCCAGGAAAGGAACTAAATGAAACAAAGGCATGCAATATGTCAGAAAAAGAATTCAGAGTAAGGGTCATTCAGTTCATAAACTGGATAGATGAGAAAATCAACAACTTATATAATAGTCAATAGAAAATAAAAAATGAAATAGCTATAATAAAAAAAACACAATGGAAGGTTTCAACAGTAGACTAGAAGAAGCAGAGGACTGAATTAGTGAGTTAGAAGATATGGAAGAAAACACACACAATCTTTTTTTTATATTTTATTGATTTTTTACTAAGAGGAAGGGAGAGGGATAGAGAGTTAGAAACATCGATGAGAGAGAAACATCGATCAGCTGCCTCCTGCACACTCCCCACTGGGGATGTTCCCGCAACCAAGGTACATGCCCTTGACCGGAATCAAACCTGGGATCCTTGAGTCTGCAGGCCGACGCTCTATCCGTTGAGCCAAACCAGTCAGGGCAACACACACAATCTTAACAGCAATTGGAGAAAAAAATTAGAAAGCAGGAGGAGAACGTAAAATGGGACAACATGAAATGAAGTAACACACATATAATGCAGGTGCCAGAAGGACAAAAGAGGAGCAAGGATTAGAAAACCTATTTGAAAAAATAAAGACAGAAAACTTCCCTTACCTGGGGAAGAAAAAAGTCACACAAGCTCAGGGAGTCCCAAACAAGATGAACCCAAAAAGACCCACACTAAGACACGTCATAATCACCATGGCAAATGTTAACGACAAAGAGAGAATCTTAAAAACTACTATAGAGAGACACATAATATTAGAAATAAACTACAATAAAAACAATAAATAGACCAATGGAACAGAACAGATAATCCAGAGGGGATGTCCGACTGATGGCTTAGGCCCGCTTCCCATGGACATCCTATCCTTAGCATTGCTGCGGAGGCAGGAGAGGTTCCCACCACCACCACTACACTTGCCAGCCATTATCAAATAATTTCTCAACAGAAACACATCAGGCCAAAAGAGACTGGAATGAAATATACAAGTGATGCAAATCAAGCAACTGAATCCAAAAAACCTCTATTCTGGCTGAGTGGCGCTCCCCCTGTGGGTGCACACTGACCACCAGGGGGTAGCTCCTGTGTTGACCATCTGCCCCCTGGTGGTCAGTGCATGTCATAGCGACTGGTGGTTCCAAGGTTCAGTCGATTTGCATATTAGTCTTTTTTTTATATAGGATGCATATACATTTTCAATTAAGTCTTCCTGGTGAATTTTTCCTTATTTCACTCATGCCCCTCTTTATCTCTTATTTGGTAAAACTGTTTGGAAGTTTTGTTTACCTGTATTTTAAGAATGACTCTAGGCTTATGTTTTTTGTCTGTATTCTTTATCTCTTTCTATCCCTTTACTTTCATTTAATCTTTGTTTTTGTATTTAAATTGTAACTTTTAGCATATAGTAATTCCTATTTAATATATGTTATAGTATGTATGTTGGATTTTACCCTGGATATTTCAAATATGTTACTGTAATTGGTGTATTAAGATAACTAATATTTAGTGTAATTATTGATATGGTTGAATTTAGGCCTACTAAATTTATTTATCATTTATTTTGTGATTGTTTTCATTTATTTTCTCAGTTCTATCTTTTCTGAGATATGCTGTATTATCTGAATAATGGTAAATTCAATATTGGTTTGTGGGCTATAATTGCTCTAGGGATTACAACATAAAACCTTTCAGAGTCTGTTTATTGTGCAGATTGCACCATTTCTATTAAAATATGGAAGACTTGCAACCATATAGATTCTTTCCTCCTCGTGATGTCCTTTTTGTTATAGCTATATTTATTGCATATACATGCACTGTAAAACTCACCTCAAGTTTTTATGTGTTTGTGTGTCACTTAAATAGAAAAATTAGTATTTTAGAATTTCTCTTGTTATTCCCTAATTCCTATAAGCCCGTATTTCTATCTGTTATTATTACTTTGTAGGTCAAAGAACTTTCTTTAAAAGTACATGTAAAACAGTTATTTTGTTCACATATTCTTTTACTTTTTTCATCATTTGTGAATATATTTTGCCTTAATTTCTGAAAGATATAATCTCAGGGTATAGATTCTGGGTGGAAAGACTTTTCTTTTCTTTTTATTTATTATGTTTTAAAATTTAAACTTATTGGGGTGACATTGGTTGATAAGATTGTATAGGTTTCAGAATAGAAAATGGCAGCCAAATATGCAGCAGTGTCATGCACCTCCTCCTAGGGCGAAGCCAGAAAAGCAATTAAATCAGAGAACATCCACCCTAAATTAACAAATTAGACACAGAGGAGGAGACAAGTTTCAATAAGGAAGGTCAGTGGATGCCTAGAGAATGCCATCCATAAGCCTCATGGAACCACCACTGTGCCCTGGAAGTGAGGGGTGCAGTATTTCCAGGAAGGCCCCCAGACATCTGCAGGGAACACATACCACCAGAGTGAGCTCCTGCACCAGGCCTCCTCACAGCCCGCTGGGACCCAGCCCGCTGAGTGCAAGCCAGGGAGACCTCTGTGTCCCCCTACCGCCACAGACCCCAGAACCATGCTGCTAGCCTGACCTGGAGCTACCAGGTACGTGCTCCACCCTGATCCTTGGGACCTGCTGCTGGGGTGACCCAGAGCAACCCAGAGCACTCCCCACTCCAGGCCACAGGAGAGCAGGAACTGTGCAACCCAGAGCAACTGGTTCCCACTCTACCTTGGCTCCCTGGATAGCCTTGCTGGAGTGATCTGGAGCAACAAATGCCCAATTTACCCTGGCCCAGGAGGGGCGACCCAGAGCAAGCCAGAGTATGCCTCACTCAGTGACACAGGGGAGCTCTGACTGTGTGACCCAGAGCAACCTGCACCTGCTCCA
>NW_005354508.1:1525059-1542146 GCF_000412655.1 Myotis brandtii | reverse complement strand
GAAATGCTAAAGGGACTGTTGTAAAAAGAAGAAATACAAAGGGAAGAAGGAAAACAGGCACAAAAAAATAAAAATGGCTACAAACAAATACAGGACTGACACAGACTGAAAGTGAAGGGATGGAAAAATATTTTTCAGGCAAATGGAAATGAAAAACAAGCTGGGGTAGCAATACTTATATCTGACAAAATATACCTCAAAGTGAAGGCCATAACAAGAGATAATGAAAGCCACTTAATAATACTAAAGTGATCAGTACAACAAGAGGATATAACTCTGATAAACATATATGTACCTAAATACATAAAAAAAAACCTTCTGGAAGATATCAAGGGAGAGATTGACAGCAATACAATCATAGTAGAGGGTGTTAATACCCTATTGATATAAGTGGATAAATCTTCTAGATCAAAAAACAGCAAAGAATCAGCATTCCTAAATGACTCATTAGATCAGATGGACTTAATCTACATCTTCAGAACATTTCACCCCAAAGCTACAGAGTACACATTCTTCTCAAGTGCACTAGGGACATTTTCAAAGATAAACCACATATTTGGATACAGACAAAGTCTCTCCAAATTCAAGAAGATTGAAATCATATCAAGCATCTTCTCAGATCACAATGACATAATATTAGAAATAAACTACAATAAAAACAATAAATAGACCAATGGAACAGAACAGATAATCCAGAGATTGACCCAAGTCATTATGCTAAATTAATATTTGACAAAGGAGGCAAGAGTGTACAATGGAGTCAAGACAGTCTCTTCAATAAATGGTGTTGTGAAAATTGGACAGATATATGCAAAAAAAAATGAAACTAGACTGCCAACATACACCACACACAAAAAAATAAAGTAAAAATAGATAAATGACTTAAAAGTAAGACAGGAAACCAAAAAAATCTTAGAAAACTCCATAGGTCATATATCATAGCAATGTTTCCATGTCCCAGCCACTGTGAATAATACTGCAATGAAAATATGGAGTGTCTATATCTTTGCAAATAAACATTTTCAATTTGGGGGGATAGATACTCAGAAGAGGAGTTGCACCACTGTCTTTGCTCTCTATGATTTTGGTGAGCCATTTGAAGTGATTTGAATTGTTGTTGCCATATAGTATATAATGTGTCATTCTCTTCAGTTGTTTCAAAGGCCTTTTTCTCAACAAGCTGGGGTAGCAATACTTATATCTGACAAAATATACCTCAAAGTGAAGGCCATAACAAGAGATAATGAAAGCCACTTAATAATACTAAAGTGATCAGTACAACAAGAGGATATAACTCTGATAAACATATATGTACCTAAATACATAAAAAAAAACCTTCTGAAAGATATCAAGGGAGAGATTGACAGCAATACAATCATAGTAGAGGGTGTTAATACCCTATTGATATAAGTGGATAAATCTTCTAGATCAAAAAACAACAAAGAATCAGCATTTCTAAATGACTCATTAGATCAGATGGACTTAATCTACATCTTCAGAACATTTCACCCCAAAGCTACAGAATATACATTCTTCTCAAGTGCAATAGGGACATTTTCAAAGATAAACCACATGTTTGGATACAGGCAAAGTCTCTCCAAATTCAAGAAGATTAAAATCATATCAAGCATCTTCTCAGATCACGATGACATAATATTAGAAATAAACTACAATAAAAACAATAAATAGACCAATGGAACAGAACAGATAATCCAGAGATTGACCCAAGTCATTATGCTAAATTAATATTTGACAAAGGAGGCAAGAGTGTACAATGGAGTCAAGACAGTCTCTTCAATAAATGGTGTTGTGAAAATTGGACAGATATATGCAAAAAAAAATGAAACTAGACTGCCAACATACACCACACACAAAAAAATAAAGTAAAAATAGATAAATGACTTAAAAGTAAGACAGGAAACCAAAAAAATCTTAGAAAACTCCATAGGTCATATATCATAGCAATGTTTCCATGTCCCAGCCACTGTGAATAATACTGCAATGAAAATATGGAGTGTCTATATCTTTGCAAATAAACATTTTCAATTTGGGGGGATAGATACTCAGAAGAGGAGTTGCACCACTGTCTTTGCTCTCTATGATTTTGGTGAGCCATTTGAAGTGATTTGAATTGTTGTTGCCATATAGTATATAATGTGTCATTCTCTTCAGTTGTTTCAAAGGCCTTTTTCTCAAGTTTTGATATTCATCAGTTTTATTATTGTGTGTGTGTGTGTGTGTGTGTGTGTTTATATGTGTGTTGTTTCCCCTGTTTGGAGTTCACTGGATTTCTTGAATCTCTAAGTGTTGGAAAATTTGGGGCATTGTTACTTTAAATATATTTTCCCTATTCTAATAACTTCCTCCTCTCTCCTTGGGACTTCAATATGAATGGTAATTCTTTTGATATTGTCACACAGGTCCCTGAGACTTTTTTCATTTTGCTTTCAAGCTATTCTCTTTATCTTTTCAGATCAAATGCAATCTGTTGATCTATTCTCAAATTCAATGATTTTTCCTTCTTTTATCTCCATTCTGTGACTGCATCCAGCCAGTGATGTTAAAATTTTATATATACATACATATAAATATATTCTAACAATTCTGTTTTCTTTTTTATAATCTCTTTTCCTATACTTAGAACTTTAATCTTTCTTTTTATCAATGTATTTTTACTTATCTCAGAGAGGAAGGGAGGAGAGAGAGACAGAAACACCTATGATGAGAGAGACTCGCTGATCAATGATCTCCTGCTCACCTCTGCCCCTCTCCCCCCACTGGGGATCTAGCCTGCAACCCTGGCATGTGCCCTGACCAGGAATTAAACTCTGACCTCTGATTCACAGGTCAATGCTCAACCACTGACCCACACTGGCCAGGGAAGAACTTTAATCTTTTCCCTAATTTATTGAAACATATTCATAATAGCTGCTTTAAAATTTTGCCCAATAATTATACTATCTAGGTTTTCAGCCTCTTATGTCTTTTCTCAGATTCAGCCTCTTATGTCTTTTCCCTTAAGAATTGGTCAGCTATCTCTAGCTATTTCTATGTGAGTACATTCTGAATGCTATGTGTAGCAGACTCTCTTTCCTATAAGAATCCCCATAAAATTGTTCAGGTTTTGTTTTGTTTTTTGTTTTGTTTTGTTTTGTTTTGCTTTGTTGAGTTTCAACTTAGACTCAGAGAGTAAGTTCTGGCAGCACAATTTTCAGTTCATTTTTCAAAGCCTGTATTTCTTTGGATTTGTTCTATACATGGACCACTCAGAGTAATAATCTGAGATGTGGGCCATGCATGGCAAAATATCTGTGCAGTTCTCAAAGACTTTCCTATACTGCTTTCTTTTGTGCTATGTGTGAGCAGTTCATGAGTGAGCCCAAAACTTTTTCAGATTCATAAAATTAAAGCACTCACCTTCTCTAACTCTTTTTTCTCCAGGACTTATTCTACAGTCTTCAACTTGAACAGGCCCCATTTACTCATTATTTTCTTCAAAAATAGATTTCTGAATAGTATAGGTAGAACTACTTGTCTCCCCCCCAAAAAAATATGTTGAAGTCCTAACCCCGAGTACTTGTGAATTGACCTTATTTGGAAATAGAGTCTTTGAAGATGAAACAAAAGTCTAAGATCGGCAATGTCTTACTTGAGTAAGGGCCTTTAATCCAGTATAACAGCTGTCTTAGTAAGAGGAGAAGAGACACTGATGTGAGGATGGCATTTCTCTGAAGACAGACACATAAGGAGAAGTTAACTATGTGATGATGGAGACAATGACTGCAGTGATGTATGCACAAGCCAGGAAGCACCAAAGATTGCCTGCAAATGAGAAGAGGCAAGGAAGGATTCTCCCCTACAGCTTTCAGAGGAATCATGAACCTGAACACCTTGATTTTAGACTTCTGGCCTCCAGAACTGTGAGATAAATTTCAATTATTTTAAGCCACCCATTTTTGATACTTTACTCTAGCATCCATAAGAAGCTAATAAATTACATTTTTATCTCTTGCAATAGTGTTCTGCCAGGGAGCACTGGAAGAGTGGCATACACTCTGTGCAGTACTAAGAGAGGAAGGGGAAAAATAACCTGGTAAAATCACCTCTGTATGAATCACATTTCCAAGTTTTTGAATCCCTCTTAATGTGCCTGCTTTTGCTTATTTTTAGAGTCCTTACATATTTCATTAGTATGCAACAGGCTTATAACACATGTGGATCAAACACTCATCTTTAATTTTTAATGTCTGGAGTTAAATTTATTATTCTATCCTATTTATTTTATATTTAATTACCAAATCAGAGCTATCTTATCACATATTTTAATCTAAAAATTTGATAAGATTACCTCCTTCTTTATTTTTATCTAATTCACTTAAAAAGTATGGAAAAAGGTCAGGAACTGAGATTTTTAATTGGATTGGCATTAAAAATAAACCATAAATAAATAAATAAATCTTGATCCTAGTTAGATGTCAATCTTAATTAGCCTTTTGGCATCAAAGCCATGAGTGACATGAATTGATTATCTGGTGTCTCTGCCAGCCCACCTGAAGGACCTCACAAAATATTTTTATTAGGGACTTTTTCTAAATTCAACATACAACATATCTATGAGTTCATTTACTCTACCAATAATTCTATGATACACACATAAATAGGAAATAATGTTAGTGTAGAATAACTTTCAGTTACTATAGCATTTCTATATTTATACAATGTATTCTAATATCTAATAAAAAGGTAATTTGAAAATAAAGGTGAGGCAAATTTTGGATGTTCTGGAATATAAAACTATAAATACATAATTTTATGAAATGCAGGCATTCTCTGAGGCTTTTTAGATTAATATAAATAATACACATGAAGAAAAGTATAGACTACTAGACTAAATATTAAAAACCTTTTTGACCAGGAAATTATTTTTATGAGAATATTTATTAATATTTGGAGCAACATGTATTATTTTATCCTCTGTTTTAAAAATGGTGTGTCTAAAAATATTGTCAGTAATGGTGCTCCAATAAAAACTTTTGTGCTAATATCAACTTAGAAAATACTAAACTGCATAAAGTCAAAATAATTTTTTTACTAGAGAGCTACCCAAGTTCTGAAATATATTAATCAGCAAATGAACATAGTATTTAGTCTTTCAAATTTATTTAACTAGGAGAATTAAAATAAATAAAGTAAAATAAAAATATAATTTTTATTCACTACATACACCCCCCTGGAAGCATATTAGTTTAGTTATACTATGTCATTTTGCATTAGTAACTTAGAAAATTTCTATTTGGTAAATTAATAAGTTGATTTTAGAGAAGCTATTAGAAAGACAAAACAAAACAAAATAGTCTTAAAATATTTGCTAGGAGAAAACATGTTATTAAAAAATTATCTTTATTTTGAAAGTATTACCTGTGTTTGTTTGTTTTTCCATTGACCTCCTCCACCTTGCACCCACCCTTCCCAGGCCTTCACCATTCTATTGTCTGTGCTATGGTCTATGCATATAAACTTACTAGTGACCCGTCACACAAAATCGTGTGAGACCCGGGACCCTTCTCCCCCCTTCACGCCATGGGACCGCCCTGAGTCCCGGAGTCCCGCCCCACATAGCTAGCATGCTGCAGGATGGCGCCAAGTCCTGGAGTGCCACCCTGATGCCCCTCTTCTGGGCTGTGCAGAGTGGCCGCCAGGCCCTGCCCCATGGCACACTCGAGGGGCTGTGGAAACCCTGGCAGAAGCTGCGTGAAGCAGACTCCAGGATCCCTTAGCCCCCGCAGGGCCACAGGAACCCCGACAGAAGCCGCCCGGAGCAGCAGCCGACCCCGGCCCTGCTGCCCCACCCCCGCTGTGCACACAACCATCTTGTGACACCTTTACAGTGTGAGTGTCAATTTGCATATTACCTCTTTATTATACAGGATACATTTGTCCTTCGTTAAAAAAATAAACCATCAACCATTGGTAGATGAATGGATAAAAAAGCTGCAGTACATCTATATGATGGAATACTATGCAGCTCTAAAAAAGAAGGATCTATTACCCTTTGAGACAACATGGAGTGACCTGAGAATTTTTATGCTAAACATAATAAGCCAGTCAGAGAAAGACAAAAATCATATCATTGCATTTATATGTGGGATCTAATGAACAAAATAAACTAATGAATGAAATAGAACCAGAGACATGAAAACAGAACAGACTGAGGAATATCAGAGGGAAGGGGCAGGGCACTGGAGGAAGTGGGAAGAGATTAACCAAAGAATGTATATGCATACATGCATTGCTATAAATATAGACATTAGGGTGGTAAAGGCCTTGAGACAGGGTGGGAACCAACTGGAGGGAGACAAAGGGGAGATAAAAAGGGTGGACATCTATAATACTCTCAACAATAAAGGTTAAAAATGACAACAGAAAACAAGCATAAACTTCCCAGAGGATTCAGGGACACTACATCAGGGTCATAACTCCTTCAAAATTTAATCAGTAGGTATTATGTCTTGTTTTATGGATAATTATTCCAGGCCTATACCAAAAGAAATTTTAGTGGTAATGAAAAATAAATTCATTTCTTGTCAATTTCCTTCAAGATCAACAATTCATACTTGTCAATCATAGATGATTTTACACCATATGAAAAAACACATTGTAACTAATTATATGCACAAGCACCAAAATTAGCATTGAAATTGACCTCTTTTCCTTCATCTTCAAGACTAGAAATAATATATTTTTTAAAAATTTATATGGCTAAACGTTTTACATAATGCTAAATAGAAGATAAATACACAATGAATGCCAGCTTGATTCTTACTCAAATACAAAGTCAACAAATCACAGATCTGCCCTGGATTTAATTTTCATGTAGTGTATATAGTTTATAACCTCCCTACTTAACCATTCACACAGCTTTACGATTTCACATATATAAAAAACAACTCATTATTATAAATTGGAAAAGTATTTAATTGCCATCAGTAAACATTATGCCATCATTTGTGTTAAATCATTCCTGAAACAGTATTTTGTGGTCTTCATGTGGTCACTGGGCTAAATGTCTGGGTCTTCCTTTCCATTGAAGGATCCCATCATACTAAACCCATTTATTATTCCCCTATCTTTCCCATCTGCATTAGCTTCTTCATAGAGAACTTCGCAGTTCTCCATTCATTATAATTTGTTATTGCCCCCTGTAAATGTGAGCTCCAAATTAATTGGAAGTCAGATTAGGACCTAAAACTGAAATTAATCAAAATGTTGCAAATATAAAACTTCCTTCTTGGGGACATTGTTAAAAATCTTCTAATGCTATACAAATATGGACTAGTTACCAGCAAATTTGATCTCAAAAGAAATGCTGTTCTGAGCCATCTTCATTATCCTACCAAAACTTTGACTAAAAAGTATTTTGGTTATAGTTTTTGCTTTATATTTTATTTATAAAAAAAAGAATGTATTGTAACCTGTCAACTAAGGTTAAGAAAGTATAATTTATAATAATGTTTTTAATTTAGGATTTCCATGACATTTATTTCATATAATCATATAAACCTTCTATAGAAACCAAATAGAATTAACCTAATTTAATATTCTTTAAAATCTAGTAGAATCTGAAACTTACTTTACCTTATCCTCCTATAGAAAGCTATACATTAAAAAGGGTGCACTTTCTTTTACAAGAAGAGTAATATTAAAAATCCAAATAAAACCAGTACTTTCAGTCGATGAAATTAAGTTGGTCTTTTAAGTTAATTTACTTTCTTCAGTCTAAAGTTACAGATAAAATTATATTTAAATTTGACACTATTATTCATGTTACTATCAATTTTTGTTGTATTCCTAAGATATTTATATTTTTTCATATTTGTCTGGACAATTTGATATAATGCTTTGTTTAATAACTCAAATGGAATCTTTCTGTATACATTGCCCTGGCTTGTTTGGCTGAGTAGGTTGGATGTCATCCTGTGCACCTGGAGGTTGCTGGTTTGATCCTCTGTCCAGGGCACATGCCCAGGTAGATGTTTCATTCTCACATAGATGTTTCTATCTCTCTCTTTCTCTAAAAAATCAATTAAAAAATAGCATTTCTGTATACAGACCAATTATGTGAAGGTCAACACAATAAAAAAAGTAGTTACAAAATTATTTAATCAGTCAAATAGTAAAAATAGTTGGTTTTAATTCATGTAGATGAATCTTCCATAGTTTAAGATGACTGAGTTTCATTTTTGCTTTGCCAAGTGATTTTTTCTGATAATGTTTTTTTCCTTAATTCTAAACACATTTATATTCCTCTTTACTCATTCTAGTTCTTCAATTACCTTTGCTGCTGCACCCTTAAGTAATAAGGCTAAGCACACAACAACAACAACAAAAATATCATATTTGTTTAGTAGTAGCTGTCATAAATTATTTAGAGAGCCTGCATAAACAGATCCAATAGCAAACACATTTATAGGAAGTAATCATGATGATTTCTCTACTGGAAAAGGATAGGAGTTAAATAATTGAACAAATGAGCAATGAGCCTCTTTATAAAGCATAAGGGAAACACGCATTCTGACTCCTTGGGGAAGGAAAGATGAATCTAGCATGATCATTAATTTTTCATTAGGAAGGTGTTGGGCCCACAATATCAAGGACTGAATTCATTTAAAAATAATCAGCAATAAAGTAGTCGTGAGATTGAAAACATCAAGTATATAAGATGTATGTGGTTATGGATTTGTTTGAAGAGAAGTTTGATGTGGTTGTTTGGACATTATGCCTATAAATGACCAAAAATTAAATTAAGATCAAGAAAGAATATTGGACCCAAGTCAAGTTCTTCCTGAAATGAAATAAAATTATTTGGCCTTTCTCCATTATGTAAATAGAATCTGGACATGAATTTTTATAACTATCGAAATGGTGGGGTAAGGTGTCACACACAATGTGGATTGTGACACTTGAGAGAAACATAAGATGTAGCAAAATGAAGCAGAATGGAAATATAATTCCAGATGGAAGAAAATAGTAGGATAAAGTCAAGATGATAAAAATGGTTGAGAAGAGCTTGATTGATATATTTTCTATAGGTTTCTTCATTGTTCCAGAGCTTGACATCAAGTGGCAGATTATAGAAGAAAGGAATCATTAAGTCTATACCACCCATGCTAGGGCAAATGCAGGAGTTAAAAGTGCAGCAATCTGGTTCTTATATCAAGACCTGTGGCTGATTTGCATGAGACTATAAATTGGAAGATAACTGAAAGACAGCATGTGACATCAAAAGTAAAATCTTTAACCAAAGTATTGACTAAGTTAAAAGATGGAAACAAAATTTGAGGATGAGGTTGTCAGAGTGATGCACCCAGTATTTCATTACTGTTGATCCTCTCAGGGAGAAAAATCACAATAAGCAAAGCCAGGAAAATGCAAGCGCTGAGAGAAAGGAAAAGCAGCCAGAGGCAGGAATTATCCTTGCACTGGACTGGAGAACCAGCCACTGAATAATTGAGAATTGACTTCAGGTTGAATGTTGAATTTTCACTGTGTGCATAAGCCCTAGAGCCCTTAGGTAAAGATTTGATTTACATAGATTAGATAAATAAATAAAAGATATACAC
The DNA here is from genome assembly GCF_000412655.1 of Myotis brandtii. Lineage (NCBI taxonomy): Eukaryota > Metazoa > Chordata > Mammalia > Chiroptera > Vespertilionidae > Myotis > Myotis brandtii. The sequence goes on along the minus strand of NW_005354508.1, from coordinate 1,532,526 downwards.
AAGGAATAAATAAAAACCCATCTTCAGCTAGAAACATGCTCTTAAAGTTTATGTGGTTGAATTCTTTATGGGAGACCAGCAGTCAAACACTTCTAGCTTTCAGAATCAAGTACGTAAGCTACTCTTGTCCATAACATAATAGGAATATTAGCAGTGCAAACAATTCATTTATGCACTTAGAAACTATTCTCCAAGCTTATTCAAAATGCATTTTTAGAAACAGGATACACAGCTGTAAGGTCATATTTTTATGATGCATATCATTCATCAATTTACTATATAATGTTTGTAATTTTTTCCAGTTTAAATACCATTAAATTTTACTGAACATTTTAATTTTATTTTTTTGCATCACAATTTAAAAATTATGTGATAATCATAATTTGCTCCTTCTATGGCTATTTATTATCATTTTATTGCTAAATTCAATAAAAAAGAACAAATTGTTCTTTTGTATCACAATTATTTCATTTTTTGTATTTATGTTTTTTGGGGGAAGAGAGAAGGAAGAAGGGAGAGAGAGAAAGGAGAGAGAGAGAGAGAGAGAGAGAGAGAGAAAGGTGACTTGTTATTTATACATTCACTAGTACCTTCTTGTATGTGCCCTGACCAGAGATCTAACACTTGGCATATTGGAATAATACTGAGAGAGAGAGAGAGAGAGAGAGAGAGAGATGATTTGTTATTTATACATTCACTGGTACCTTCTTGTATGTGCCCTGACCAAAGATCTAACACTTGGCATATTGGGATAATACTCTAACCAACTGAGCTACCTGGCCAGGACTTCAAATATTGTGGATTTACCTTAAATTTTTAATTTTGCAATTTCTTTTATGAAATTCATCATAGGAAAAGATGAAATTATTTTAACAGGCTCCCATGTTATAAAGTTCATTGCAGAGTGAAAATAAAAACTGAATTATAGGCTTACTCTTCTGGAAAATATATACAAGTTCTTATAGGATCCCTTTTATTTGCCTTCAATATCCAGTCAATTTGCTACACATATTTAAGATACACAAATGTTTGACTAGAATGAGGATACATCAGAATGGGTACATAGAAAGAGTTTGAAAGATACACAAAACCACTGAAAATATATCAGTTCCTGTCATCTTTAAAGTGATGGCTATTATTTGTTCTGTTTTTTTGTTTGTTTCAATATCATAAAAGACATGATTTTTTTATATTCATCTGTATAATCTCCATTGTCTACAGGCTTTTTTATTCTATTTTTTGTTGTTGATGGTGGTGTTTTTTTGTTAATCCTCACCTGATGATTTTTTCCCCACTGATTTTTAGAAACAGTGGAAGTGGGGGGGCGGGGAGAAAGAGAGAGAAGAGACACATCTATTTTTTAAAAAATTCATTTTTTTTTCTTGATTTCAGAGAGGAAGGAAGAGGGAGAGAGAGAAATACCAATGATGAGAGAAAATCATTGATCGGCTGCCTCCTGCACACACCCTACTGGGGACCCAGCCTGCAACCAGGACATGTGCCCTTCACTAGAATGGAACCTGGGACACTTCAATCTGTAAGCTGTATCCACTGAGCCAAACCAGCTAGGACAAGACACATCTATTAATTGCTTTCTGCACACAACTGACCAGGGCCAGGGATCAAACGTGCAACCCAGGTATGTGCCCTTGACCCGGAATTAAACCCAAGACCCTTCAGTGTGTGTGCATGTGGCAACCCTGTAACCTCTGACCCACACTGGTCAGGGAAAGGCTTTTTATTCTTTACTAGAGGCCTTGATGCACAACATTTGTGCAAGAGTAGACCTTTCTTCCTCCAGCTGCTGGCACCGGCCTCCCTCTGGCACCCAGGACCCAGGCTTCCCTCTAGCCACCAGCTGGGACCTGGGCTTCCCTTGCAGCTCCGGCTTCATCCGGAAGGACATCCAATCTAATTAGCATATTATGCTTTTATTATTACAGACAAGAGGCCTGGTGCACAAAAATTGTGCATGGGAGGAGGGGGTTCCTCACGTCGGCCTACACCCTCTCGCAATCTGGGACCCCTCGGGGGATGTCTGATTGCCAGTTTAGGCCCGATCTCTCTGAATTGGGCCTAAACCAGCAGTCAGACATCCCTCTCACAATCCGGGACCGCTGGCTCCTAACCACTAGCCTGCCTGATCATGATCACCCCTAACCACTCGCCTGCCTGCCTCATCACCCCTAATCACTCTGCCTGCCTGCTGATTGCAGTTGGAGTTTAATTGTGGTAAAATGTAACCAAAAGTCTGTCTTTCTCCTTTACTTGATGATTCCGGCATATAAAAAATGATACATCAGTAGGCAGCATCTATCTAATAATAGGGTAATATGCAAATTGTCTGGGACGCTGTCATGTAACTACCAATCAGCAGGCTGTGTGAGCAATAAGAGCAGGTGGACAGGGACTTGCAGCGTTGATGAGCGGGGACTTGCGCTACCCAGGGATGTGTGGCTCACGACCCCGCCCCCTGCACCAGCCCGGGGACATGAGGCTCGTGTTCCTGCCCCTGACAATGAGCCCTGAGACATGAGGCTTGTGTCCCCGCCCCCTGCACCGGCCTGGGGACATGAGGTGCACATCCCCACCCCTGGCAACGGGCCCTGGGATGTAAGGCTTGTGTCCCCATCCCTGGCAACGGGTCCAGGATGTGAGGCTCACGTCCCCTCCCCCAGTAATGGGCTTGGGATGTGAGGATAGTGTCCTCACACCCTGCACCAGCCAGGGACTTGAGGCTCACATCCTCACCCCTGGCAAAGGGCATATAGCAATATTAAAATATTTCCTCTAATTAATTCCCTTTTAATGCAGATGGATTTTGTGCACTGGGCCACTAGTTATATATAAATGCTGAAACCAATACCTTCAATAATAAAAATAAATTTGAAAAATGGTTTTACAATAATATTCTGAGAGGAAATATTTACCCTTTAGGATTTTGTTTGTAATAATCTCATTGATTTGGTATTGAGAAGTGATTGATCACTGAAAATAATCTTGGGTAAATTATCTTTCAATAATTTTTGCATCAATTTTCTATTGGAATATTCAACATATCTGACAGGATGATTCAACATTTACTACTTTTTTCAACAACTTGTAATCTTAAGCAAAAATATAAAATATAAATTTAAAGAAACAAAACTAATCAAATATAGACTCTGTCATTCGGCTTATCACCTATTACTATACATTCCACCAGTATGAAGCAATCAAACTCAGGTCTGAGCTGGAATGTGCTGGGTAAAGATTTAGAGTTGGAGATATCAGAGTGCCTACTAATCACATAGAGTGAGCATGATGATTATCAAGTATTATATTAAAAAGGATATTAATGGCTAGGATTAGATACATACAAAACAAGGTTTCAGGTGGTAAGCACACAATAGGGTATTCAGATGTTATATTATAAAGTTGTACACTTGAAATATACATAATGTTATTAATCAATGTTGCCCCAATATATTTAAGTAAAAGAGAATGATAAACCAAAACATAACAAAACAAAACACAGCATATTCCCATAACATAAATGCTTCCTTACACACTAGGCTAAAACAAATTTCAAAAGTCATTCAAGTCATAAAAATACAGAGATGACATTACAGTACAAATGGTAGTGCTAACCTATAAAAGCCTAGAGTTGTAGTACAATTCTTATTTACAAAAATACCTACAGCTCTTCAATTCTGGGAACCACCACTGTATTCCCAATAATATCCATTAGGAATGTAATGGGATCTCTCTTGAGAGACTCTTTATCTTACAATGTGTGTGTTTGTTCATGTTAGGGAGAGACTAGGACAGTGATGGCGAACCTTTTGAGCTCGGCGTGTCAGCATTTTGAAAAACCCTAACTTAACTCTGGTGCAGTGTCACATATAGAAATTTTTTGATATTTGCAACCATAGTAAAACAAAGATTTATATTTTTGATATTTATTTTATATATTTAAATGCCATTTAACAAAAAAAAATCAACCAAAAAAAATGAGTTCGTGTGTCACCTCTGACACACGTGTCAAAGATTCGCCATCACTGGACTAGGAGAACCTTCCTAAAGAGGTTGAGGTATATTGTTCTCATGAAACTTAACCATTTTCATATATCTGGCTAGGATATTTGCTTTTTATAACAAAGTGATAGGCTTTACTATGCAATATTTTAATAAAGGCCATAAAGAAAGTACAAGTATAGAAAGAATGGGGTCTATCTAAGAAGCAAAGGTCTAAATAACATCAAACCCTATTTATATGACCCACATTATTATGACTTATAAATAGATGACCTAATGATCAATTTTCTGTCTCTGACCTTAAAAGGCATAACCAAAAAACAGAGGAAGAACAAGTAACTCTTAATTAGCAATGAAATTTTGAATTGTTTTTCTAAGAAAGCAAGCTTATAGTTAACTAGTGGCCTGATGCACAAAATCTGTGCAAGGGGCTCGGCCCTTACAGCCCTGGCTTCATCCAGCAGCTCATCCAGAAGGACATCCAAAAGGTCGTTTGGCTGTTCAGTCTAATTAGCATATTAGCTCTTTATTATATAGGATTGGTTATTTTTATCCATAAATAGAATGAAGTACACCACCTGAGTAATCATTCTTATAAAATGATCAGGAAAACAAAATCCACAATGAACTTTCAAATTTGAAAGTAGTACATTCTAAATTCAAAGATTTAAAAAAGAAAAAAATTAGAGCGTTGAGAATGATCATAACAAGCAAAACTTCAAGGTAGATAAGGATATTAAAAAATTATCTAAGGTAACCTCATATTATGGAGTATTCTATTATAGGACTGTAATTTTTACTTTCTAAAATTGATTGTAGTTTAAAACATTAGCTTCAGAAATATTTTCTATATTTCTAAAAATAAAGGGGAAAGCAAAATATTTTCTTCAATAAGACTACACATTAAAAAACATTTCTGTTTTGTTTTTCATTTTTTTGTTGTTGATGTGGATTGATGGAATTTTGTGTAATAATGTGGTAGCATGTTTACCTGATAGGAGTTGGAACTCTGAGATATATAACTATTTTACCTATTATTTCTAGATGCTAACGATATTAATAAGTATCATTACAAACATGACTAGACAGACATTATTAGACTTCAATTACATGTTGTTTAGATTGGTGACTGAAGTCTGTATTATATACATATAAAATTAAATTAATGAAACTTATAAATAATATAATTTTATAGTAAATGAAGCCATTTAAATATTAGGATCTTCTAGGGGATTTTTTTAAAATAAATTTTTCCTTGGTGCATAAATATTTTGCATGACTGACCTAAGTTATTACATGCAGAATTTATTAGCTCTTATTTAATAATGCCTATTGGGGTTAAAAGTATAACTATATGAGGAAGACTACTGAAACTGAAATGTAAAATACATCAAATGTGGGACTGTACACTTGAAAAATATATGCACCAGGACACCATATTTCAAGAAAAACAAGTATCTTCTGTTATCTATGCCTTAAATCTCAACACTCTGCACATCCTCACTTGTAGGTCAATATTTCTAAAGAAAAATGACACAACAATGCTGACTGGTCTCACTTGAAATTCATAATCATGAATCTCACATGAGCATTTCAACACTGTCAGCAGCCCACAAATATATGTATCTGGTGAGCTTTCCTTCCCAATTTCTGAGAAGGATATTTCATACCACCTACTCCTTATGAACTCACTACCCAATCCCCCATCAATTCTTTCAGTTGACAGTTTTGTCTCATATTTCATTGAAAAATATAAAGAATATTAAGAAAAGCCTTATTGTCTCACGATCAAATCAGTTAATAACCTACATCTGAACCCAGCAATTTTCCTTTGCTCCCATGCCTGTACTCCAAGCTTCAATTTACCTGAGTGCTGGATTCCATCTTCTGTAGAGCAGGCAAAATCTTAGTTATCATGGTGATTACATTGTTACTGTTCTATATAATCAATTTTCCCTGTCTTCAGAGTCATTCCCATTAACATACAATATGCTTTATTTTTAGGTCTTATCTATTTATAAGCAAACTACTAAAAATATCTCTCTTGACCACATGATGTTCTTTGAAAATTCTTTAATCTCCTTACCAGCAAAGCATTCAATACAGAAATCAAGTTTTGAATAGTTAATGTCTCAACTTCATTACCTTATAGTCTGTACTCTTCTCACTTTATCTTTTCAATTCAACAAAAGTGCTCTTTGACACAGTCACCAGTGACAGTCATGTTGCAATCTCCAGTGCTCATTTTTCTTGTGTCTAACGCCACCTGTAAAAGCATACAACATAACTGAACAATCTGTCATGTTGAGGCGTTCGTTTTGGGTTGTGGTTTCCATTATAATACTCACATTTTCTTCGTATCTCACTAGCTCTCCTACTCATTGCCATTGTTTTCTTCTTTGCATATGATCATGTTTTACTTTGTATATATTTTTATTGATTTCAGAGAGGGAGAGAGAGATAGAAACATCAATGATGAGAGAAAATCATTGATCAGCTGCCTCCTGCATGCCCTCTACTGGGGATTGAGCCCACAACCTGGGCATGTGCCCTGACTGGGAATCGAGCCATGGATGATCTCCTTGGTTCATAGATCAATGCTCAACCACTAAGCCACACTGGCTGGGCACATATGATCATATTTTAAATATTAGCATGCCTCAATACTCTGACCTAGAATTCTTTTTCATCTTTACATCATGTTCAGAAAAACAAAGAAGGCCAGTGAGGCAAAATAACACATTCAGAAGAGTCATGTTGTGAAATGGTGTCTTTTAATTATTTGATCTCTAGTAGCAACTAGAATTATCATTTTCTTATTCAAATTCTCTAATAACTTAACCTGGATTAAAATATAAACTCCTTATAAGGTTTGTGTTTACTGTCTTTGTCTGAAAAAGTCTCCTCAGATCTTTACAAGGTTGGTTGCTTTTGAACATTCAGATTCTAGCTCAGTCTCATCTCCTTAGGAGGAATTAACAGATGACTCCATTGAGAGATACATTTCCTTTCCATTCACTGTTACTGTTCTTTATTATATCTATCTCTTTTATTTTTTCTTAGACTTATTTCTGTTGAAATGATCTTGATTATTATTCACTTATTTTTCTCTTTTATTTTATTTTATTTATTTTAAATTTCATTATTGATTAAGGTATTACATATGTGTTCTTATCCCCCCATTGTGCCCCCCAACTCATACCCTCACCCCCCTGTTGTCTGTGTCCATTGGTTAAGCTTATATGCATGCATACACGTCCTTTGGTTGATCTCTCCCCCTTACTTCCACCCTCCCCTACTTTTCCTCTAAGGTTTGATGGTCTGAGCAATGTTTCTCTATCTCTGGATCTGTTTTTGCTCATCAGTTTATGTTCATTATATTCCATAAATGAGTGAGATCATGTGATTATCTTTCTTCTCTGACTGGCTTATTTCACTTAGCATAATGCT
>NW_005354508.1:1513220-1524378 GCF_000412655.1 Myotis brandtii | reverse complement strand
GTGGGCTTTCTTGTTGTTTTGTTGATGGTTTCTTTTGCTGTGCAAAAGCTTTTTATTTTGATGTAGTCCCATTTGTTCATTTTTCTCTTTTAAAATGTAGGTTATCTATCTGTATTATCAATGTTTAGAAAAATGATGGGTAAAGCATCTGGAACATAAGAGGTGATCAATATATAGTTTAATGAATGGTAACAGCTTGAATATTCTAAAATATTAATATTGGGACATTTAAATTTTCATTAAATGAGTAACATTTTTAGGCTAGAAAAATAAAAAATAATATGCTTTTATTAAAAAATAACAATTTTAGTGGTTTATTCTATTAACTTTTTACCTGGAGTTCATTTGCCTAAAGGTAAATTTAAGGTGTGACACCTGTTACATTTCAGTTTAGAAAAGTGACCTGTGACAGGATATTCCACACTTAATAGAGATGAAAGATTAAGATGGCTAACTTATATTAGAAAGGCTCTCAAAATCAAATTTGATATAAAATAATAAAGAATCGTTATAGATATTGAGCAGTAGAACACATGAAAATATTATGTAAGAATGATACATTAAGCATAAGCTGAGTAATGAATTGCAAGGAAAGCTGAGGAAAGTGTATAAAAAGTTTACAGAAAAGTGTGCATAGTATTTAAGAACCTAATTGAGATTCAGAACTACTGAAGACATGGAAAGGCAGGCCACATGTAAAATGGACATAGGTTTTTTAAGACTTAACTGATCAATTTAACGTGGATGAGAACGGGGACATGGAAAATGAAAGGTTAGTTTTGCGCTTGTGCATAAGCTGAGTAATGAATTGCAAGGAAAGCTGAGGAAAGTGTATAAAAAGTTTACAGAAAAGTGTGCATAGTATTTAAGAACCTAATTGAGATTCAGCACTACTGAAGACAGGGAAAGGCAGGCCACAGGTAAAATGGACATAGGTTTTTAAGACTTACTGATCAATTAAAGGTGGATGAGAATGGGGACATGGAAAATGAAAGGTTAGTTTTGTGCTTGGCCAACAAGAGCAGAATCATACCAGTGGCAGTCAGAGGGGAGAAGGGCAATATCCAGGAATAATACAATCTTACAGGAAATATGACAAATCCAGTTTTCGATGTCAATGTTAAGATTTAACAGTACATTAAAATTACAATAAAATCCTGTCTAAGACAGAATAAAAACTGTTATATAACTAAACGAGGATGAAACCTTGTTTCCTTTCTATAACCTGCAGGCAAATTCAAACTCTGTCTGGCTCTCCATTATCCTATCTTTCTTTTAAACCACATTGTAGTTTTTCATTATGAGACATCAGATATGCTAAGTACTCTTAGGCACTCAAAATTTACTTAACTCACTAAAAAACATTCTTCCTACAATTATATTACAGCAAGCTAGAGAGTGGTAATAGGGTAGCTGCTGTATCCAGTTACTGATTCTTTTCTCATCATATACAGAGTTATAGGTTTCAGGTCTATTGCAATCTAAATAGCTTGGCTTAAAAACACACACACACAAAAAAAAAAACCACAAAACATCATTTTATTTTATCAGAACTTAATCCCAGAATCAGAAGTATCTCCTAAATCAATGTGTTTTATAGGCATTGGTATCAAATCAGCAAATCACATAAAAGAGGGGGGAAACATCATTTTATTTTATCAGAACTTAATCCCAGAATCAGAAGAATCTCCTAAATCAATGTGTTTTATAGGCATTGGTAGCAAATCACATAAAAGAGGGGGGATGGGAAGAAGATGATCTTGCTCCAGTTGTTAAATCCATCTCCACCCATGTGTGGCTATGTGGATGCATACACACACACACACACACACACACACACACACACTATCTATACTAATAATAGAGGAATATGCAAATTGCCAGGGACACCATCACCGTAACAGTAACGACCGAACAGCAGGTTGCGTGGGGCAACAAGTTTGGCAGAGGGGTTAGTGAGGGACAACCAAACGACTGAACAGCAGGCTGCGTGGGACAACCGGCCAGTGTGTGGGGGGGAGTTAGGGGCAACCAGGCCGGCAGGCAGAGGTGGTTAGGGGTGATCAGGCTGGCAGGGGGTGGCAAGGGGCAACCAGGCCGGCAGGCAGAGGTGGTTAGGGGCTAGCAGCGGGTGGCAGTTAGGGATAATCAGGCAGGAAGGCAGGTGAGCAGTTAGGAGTTAGTGGTCCCAGACTGTGAGAGGGATGTCCCAGATTGGAGAGGATGCAGGCTGGGCTGAGGGACACCCCCCTCCCATGCATGAATTTTGTGCACCAAGGCAGATTATATATGTGTATATATAATGTATAACATGGAGAAATATTTTATCATAGAGCTGCAAACTGATTTACTTTAGAGAAGGACTGAGGAATATAAAATATATTTGAAATGTATAATTATACTGGAGATTGCTGAAAATTCAGTGCATAAAGCAAAAATTGTGTTTCCTTTGTATCATATTTAAAAAATATCTCAGGGAATTCTATTTGATACCCAAACTGACTGTACTTTCTTTATTATTGTATTCAATCACTATTTCTTTATTTCACAGTGCCATATTTGTCTTATATTTAGGTACTTAGCCAAAATCCATTTTAAATTATGCAAAATTTCATGCATAATAAATACAAACTTTTTACAACCAATATAATAAACATGCATCTGCACAGATGGTTTTTCTACATGATCTGCACTGTACACTGGGATTCATGGGTTACATGCCTTAGAGGAAAGAGCTTTTTATAAACAGTTGTTTAGCACCGTGATTACATTTAATTTGAAAAAGTGCTGGCATTAGGAGGTGAAAGGCATGGATAGCAACTGATAAAATAGGAGAACCAGAGTCCCATCTCATATACTAGGTCATGAATTCAATAAATAAAGAGTCACATAGAATTAATGACAACATTAATTAGTCTCACTTTCTCTTTCTCTTTTTAAAGAATATTGGGTTAAATTTACATTATTTGCCTTCTAGTTATCATAATGTCTCTATTTTCTGAAATCCTGCAGTGTATATTATAACAATATGTTATAATTTATGTCCCAGATTAAGAAATTAAAAAAAGGGAAGAATAGGAAAGACTGCTTAGAGTTCTAATAGTCTGTTAGGCCCAGGGAGAGAAACAAAACTGCTGAGTCAGGGAAATTGTAAAATTCCTGTCAAAAAATAGTGTGGGTGTTTATGGAAATCACTTCCTGTAACACATGAGATATACTTTATAGAAAGGGAAAAACACATTCAGTCCATATTTTAAAGAGAGGATGGTTATGAAGCCACTATATCACTCCTGCTTTCCCTTTCATGATATGCTTTGGACATTCATTCAGTATTGACTTGTCATTCCTCTGGTATTTCTTACATTGATGTATAAATATTACTAAATTCCTGACATCAAGTAGTTTTCTGTCTACTCAAGGAATACAACATGTAAAAATAATGACACTTAAATATGAAAAGTGAGAATTGCTTGGAGGACAGGGGAGTTAGGGGTCATTTGCTCAACTGAGGTACCTCTAGTTGTGAGATGTGACACTTGAAAATCTAAGACAAAGGATGATAATTTAATATAAAGGGCTTACTGAAAGTAGTGGTAAGAAGAATCATTCTAGGAATTTGGTAGTTGATATTTCCTCTGGTTCCAAATTCCTCTTAGAAAGAACTAGCTTTGTTTATAAAAGAAAAGTTATTGTGTATGAAGAGAGGCTTCAAATCAGAGAGTAGAACCTCATAGAAGAATCCAAAACTAAATGAGTGTTGGGTTCCTCTATGTTTAAACCAACAAATAAAGATGTTGAGAATTTATTTTCTCTTCTTAGTTTGTTTGTCATTATAATAACATAGGTAGAAGAAAAAAGGAGTAGAGGGGTAGATGGTGGAGAAATATGAAGACTGGAGACCAAACTTTGTCTTCTTAAAAGCTGGGATATAAAATATTTGATTTTTAGTTATTTGCATTGCTGCAAGCCATAGGTTTCAAAACAGACTGACAGTGTCCTACCTGCAAAAAGACCTTAAGCAAATACTTTATTTTGTGTAAAAAAGAAAAAGCCATTGCAAGATAATGAGATATCCTTTCACTTCACTACACAAATGGAAGAAGAAACTCAGAGCCAGAGATTATGTGAGAACATAAATGTCCTGAGCATTTACCTTGTATTTTCCACAGTATAAAGTATTGAGTTTACCTTTTCTACATAATAAGGGATAGACCCCCGACTTGTATCTGACATTGTTATTTTCTACTTGACCCTTACAAGTATAGTTAGGGTCACACCTCTACCTCTATGAAATTAAAATGTCAATGTAAGAAGTCACAACATTTGTCTTAATACTATTGTCTTTCTAACTACCTTTTCTTGCATTGCTTTTCTAAACTTTAGAAGCACTAAAACAATGATTGCATTTATCTAATCACTGATTACTTATTGTGCAGGACTCAAAATCTGCTGATAATGGTGTTACAGGCTAGGAATGCCTGAGGCACTGGCCTAGCCTACTATTATTTTTAACAAGCTGTCCAGACATTTCTGGCAGACCTGGGGGTCTACCTTTATTAAGGTTCATGGGTGGGGTGTCCAAGGTTTCAGTTCACTCTTTATTGGCTAACTTAAAGCATCAAAATGAGAATTAGTGTGAGGGAAGGCAATTTCAGAGCTATTCAAGAGACCAGTTATTTAGGTTACCCATTGCTTTCTGAAAAAGGAAACTTCATGGGTGGGCTCAGCCTAATACCTTATCTGGTTTTGCTGGTAGCTAAATCTTACAACTGTCAGTATGTTTATTCAAGATGATTTTCTTTTGAAACGGATAGGTACCTCTGCAATCAAAAGCTTGATATCAGATTCTTACTCTACATTGTCCATAATTGCTCAGTTTCTTATACCATTTTACCTGCGCTCACAAAAGTACCCAGTATTGTGCTAATCACTAAATATAAGCACCTATATTAGACCTTACTGTCCATGATCCACAACCCTTCTGAATAAAGTAAATTACACATAAGTTAATCTTAAAGACCAGCATGATCTGACCCAAAACCTTCTTCTTTATGATGGATCTCTTACATGAATGATCTGTTCCAGGCATATAATGAGCTCATGACTGAAAGGAATTTTAGAGACAAAACAGGCAGGTTTAGGGAATAAAGAGTGTCCATGAGAGAGGAATGCACAGGTGAGGGCTTAGAGCTGCCAGAAGGCATACATTCATAGAGTATAGAAATATGACACAGGATAAGGGGGAGGAAGACATACATTCACAGAGGATAAAGAAAAGTCACAAGATATTGAGAAGAAGGAAACATTTTCACAGAGGAGAGAGGAATGTTGCAACATAAGGGGGAGAGGTCAAGGGGGGCACCACATGGGCTTTGAGCGTTGAAACTGATATTGTGTAGCAGAGTGACCAATGAGGAAAGCAAGGGGGTCCTAAGTTAAGAAAAGGTCCAATTAGAAAGAGTCAGGGTCAGACAAAGAATTACAGCATATATAAATGGGAGACAAAGGGATGCAAGACAGATTTACAGATTTCAGATTTTTGGACTTAGATTTTTTTCCCATTAGAGAGAGAGAGAGCAGGCTTTTCCCATTTGGGAGTCCCTCCCCAAGGGAGGGGTCCCCTTTGGGGACACCCCTGCCCAGATGGAGTTTGTATATACTTCCAATAAACTTCTACATTTTTATTAAAGAAATCTGTTAGTTTATTCATGAATTTATTCTTCAACTTTGCCAGACAAGGATCCTTGAGAAGAAGTCTGCAACCTGAACCCCACATTTCACTACTAGCCAAAATATATTTTCATTCCTTTGTTTTCTATGCATTTTTTAAATAACATCACCTTCCGTCCCTCCCCAAGGGAGGGGTCCCCTTTGGGGACACCCCTGCCCAGATGGAGTTTGTATATGCTTCCAATAAACTTCTACATTTTTATTAAAGAAATCTGTTAGTCCATGAATTTATTCTTCAACTTTGCCAGACAAGGATCCATGAGAAGAAGTCTGCAACCTGAACCCCACATTTCACTACTAGCCAAAATATATTTTCATTCCTTTGTTTTCTATGCATTTTTTAAATAATATCACCTTCCTTTTACCAGTATCCTTATTAAATACTAGAGGCCCAGAGCACGATTAAATCATGCATGTGTAGGGTCCCCTAGGCCTAGCCTGCCATCAGAGCCATGTCCGCCACCCCGTTATGCCTTGCATGCTGGTGCCCTGAGACGCTCCGCCAAAGCTGCAGGCACCCGGCGGAGGCGGGTTGGGGGAGGGCCCAAGAGATGCTCCATGTACCTCCTGGTGATCGGTCATTTGGTTGTTACAGTCTTATGGCCACTGGCCTTTTATAATATAGATGTTCTCTTTATTCCAAACATGCAGATTTCTTCTGACTTTAAGATACAGCTCCAAAATATATATTACACAATATTTAAATAACTGTCATTTCTGAAAACTGGATCATTAATTATCCTTCACTATATCTAGCACATAAAAAACATTTTTAAGGTGAGAGAATTTGAGGGAATTTAGAAGTACTTTACTATATTTCTTTTATTCTCAGCAATCATAGCCAAATACTGGGCATTTAAGCAGTTTAGGGTAAGGGTGGTGGGGAGGGAAGATGGTAGATAAGGAGGAAATAAACCAGATGGTCAGGATTGAGCAAGACAGGTGGAATGTACCAGCTGACCAGAAAGCCTCCTTTCTCTCTGAATCCAAGAGCGGGAACTAAAAGTGGGAAGATGAGGGCAAAAGGAGATTGGCTGATGTGGGGTTTTTTTGTGTGTGTATGTGTTTTTGTTTTGTTTTGTTTTGTTTTTTGAAAGAGCCAATAGAGGGAAAGAGCATGGAAATTTAAACTCCTTAACAAGTGAACTTCTGTAGCAAACCCTTAGGGCCCCCTCTCTTCTGCAGGAAACTTTTCTGTGATAAAAACTTTGCTTACCTCTTGGTCTGTGAAACTCATTTTTGATTTCTCAAGACCATGAACCCAGACTCAACTAGAATTTTGGTATCAATATTTTTATGGAACTTTGAATCAGTTATAGAAAAGAATTTAGGCTTTAGCCAGTTTGGCTCAGTGGATAGAGTATCGGCCTGGTGACTGAACGGTCCCAGGTTCAATTCCGATCAAGGGCACATGCCAGAGTTGCAGGCAATTCCCACTAGCGAGCAGGAGGCAGCTGATCAATGATTCTCTTTCATCACTGATGTTTCTATCTCTCTCTTCCTCCCTCTCTCAGAAATTAATAAAAATATTTTTTCTAAAAAAAGAAAGAAAATAATTTAGAATAATAAATTTTAAAAATTCATCCCTCCCAAATAACTTTTCTAAAAAAAGAAAGAAAATAATTTAGAATAATAATAAATTTTAAAAATTCATCCCTCCCAAATAAAAATGTACCAAAATAAGTATAAATAGTCCCAAATATAAGAACAATTTTATTTTTTTTAATTTTGAAAAAATCTTTATTGTATGAAAGTATTACATATGTCCCCTCCATCCATCGGTCGCTTCTTGAACTTAGTATCTGATAATCAAGACACATAAAGTGTTCTATATTTTTTACTTTGTCAACATTTCTCACTAAAGAAGAGAAGCGTATTTCTGTGATGTTAAATAAGTTATGTTTACAAAAGTAAACATACCCTTATGAAGACTATTTTACCTTCCATGTTATTTTTTGACCACTCAAAAATGTTTCATTATGTTGATGTTATTACAACATTTTGATATATTAGATGATGTCTAACTTGCCAAGCAAATTCATAACCAATTGCCAAATGTTAAATGGAAAAAAATCAGAGTGAGTGACAGATGGGTATATAAAATTGACTCTCCTGGCATGCCTCACCTTATGACATTTGAAAAATTGACTAATTGGGCTGTAAATTAGCTCATGTGGAATGGAGAGCAAGCTTCATGTAATCATCCTGTCACATCTAAAATCATATAGAAATCACGGCTAATAAAATCTGATCTTCTACAAACTCTTATTATTGATGTTTCATTTAACATTATTATTATTTAGCATTTGTTATCATCATCATGGTTTTCTCTGATTAAACATCAAATCTATAGAAAAACATAAATTTCTTAAAATGTGGTTCTTTAACAAATGACTATTTTCTTATCTGGTTCATTATGTTCTGATTCTTTACATACTGAATCTAAAAAAAAATCCAATGTCAAGAACAAAGTTTCTATGTAATAAGGAACTAATGATTACATCTACCATTGATTTTAATTATAGTTTTGTTCAAGTGGCATTTGGGGTAAGATTTTCATCTTAGTTAATACTATCTTCACTTTACCAGGTTTATTTAATCCTTCCAATCCGTCATTACTTATGGCTGATTCAAGCACAAGTATTAAAAGAATAAGTGGTTGTACATGTTACTTTAGGATGATACTAAAAATTATAATTGTAATGAAAAGAAACCAGAAGCCTAAAATATTATAAAGGGGTAGTTATTTGATCTGTGAATTATAATCCAAGTCCATCTGATGTTTTAATCATTTTATTCTAGTTATATTTTCAGTTTAGTATTCTATGTATAACATGAAATATGTATTATTAATATATTCAAAATTATTAAGAGATCACTAGTTATTAAGCAATAACATATTCTTGAAAACTATAATAATTATGTTAAAGTTCTATTTGTATTTCCATTATATCCTCTTATATTTTAGTACTTTATAAATTGGATTATAAAAATGTACTTCAGGCACAACATAAGCAAGAATAATTTTAGATTTAGGAGCACATTTATTTTTAAAAAGAAGTTAAAAGCCAATTTTTATATGTTAATCATTTGGATTATTCAATTACAAAAGTAATAATTTTGACCCTTATATTACTAAATAAAACTCTATTTGAAGCAAAATGGAAGTGTCATTTATTGGAGACAATGGCACAAAAGTCCACTTTTGACTTTTCTGTTCCTTCAGTGGTTTGTGACCAAGGGCAAAGCACAAAAAGATTCATCTTGCCATATAAAGAAAGGAAACTAGTGCCTCCCTTCCTTGCCTGACTTATGACAATACTGAATGCAGTGATGCAAAGCTGTAAAAGATGGGCAATCACTCATCTCAGGAATGTGTCACCAGAGCTTTCACTTTATACATCGGCTTTAGTGTTACTCTTGAAGGGGAGTATCTTTTGGAATGCTAAAAAGTGAAAGTGTCCTGTATACTGTTGTTCCCATTACTACCTTATCAGCCTCTCTGAAAGCTGCACTGATTCTCTATATAGCAAATAACATAAAGTCCTCAAGCAATGATTTTCTAAATGATTAGCAAAATACCTCACATAATTTAATAAATATTTGCATGTACTCCCAAATTATAATCAAACTTGTGAGATAAAGTGGTTCATCTTGGAAAAGATCTCCTCCCTCTGTGGTCATTCCATTTTTATTTCTCAGAAATCAGTCCAATATTTCTTTTAACAAGTATTTACTAGGACTTACTAGATTTTTAGACATACTGAGTCATTAAGAAGATAGAAAGATATTTAAGAAGGTCAATATAACTTAAAATCTTCATTGGGAAAATGATATTTAATTACTTAAAGCCATTATGTCACAGTGCAAATAAACTTTGAGCTATCATGGACATGATAAAACCTGAGTTGGGCTCATAAATAAATTAAATCTGTGTAAGGAATAAGAAAGAGAATAGCATTCTAAACATTTAGAATAGAAAAGTGTTCTCAGTGTACTATGAGAACAAAAAAAACAAAAAAGAGAAAGAAGAAAAAGAAAAAAAAAAAAAAAACGAGAGAGAGAGAAAGAACCCGCCTTGCTGGAGCCAGTAGTGAGAGAACAGGCAGAAGCTGAGGATGAAGTCCTGAATTTTAGTTACATACTAGAGGCCTGGTGCACAAAATTTGTGCACAGGTAGGGTCCCTAGGCCTGGCCGGTGATCAGGGCCAATTGGGGCCTTTTGGCTGATGGCTGGGGCCTTCATTCTGCGCTGCCCCCTGGTGGTCAGTGCACATCATAGTGAGTGATCGAACTCCTAGTCTCCTGGTCGAACTCCTGAGGGGACAATTTGCATCTTAGGCTTTTTATATATAGATATATTTTAACTTTTATTATATTTTAAATACTTCATTGCCTCAGAGTAATAAGACTTTCTTATGTTCATTCTAAAGATTTTGTCTTATATCAGAAATTTTATCACAACCCTTATGTTCAAAAGACTCCTTTGGATTTCTATCACCTCTTTGTTTAAGCTCCTTAGAATATAATTCCTTTCTTATGAAATAGATGACATAGTGTGCTCTCAAATGGAAACATATCAAACTGAACATATCTTTAATGCCACTCAAGACCTGTTTTCTCTTCTTACTTTTCCTACATAGAGAATTATATCACCATTGCTCAGGTCATCCAAGCCAGAAATTAGTAAATTTGCTAATTTAGTCTTTTATTTTTCTGTATTCAAATTTCAATTATTTTATAGCTCTTTCTCATTCTACTTGCTAAATTTTTGCAGATTATCTTTATGTTGTTTGTTTCTATGTGTTTTAATCTAACTGTTGCTACCTTTTTTTCCCCCTGACCCTCAAGAGTTATTACCAGGATTGTGTTTAAAACTATTCAATCACTACTCTGTGTTTTTACAATAAAACAAATCATCAGCATAGTATATGAATTCTTCAGGATCCCTTCCCAGCCCTCTTTTCCATTCTTTTCTCCCACAGCTCTCTTCCTCCTTAATTACTTTGCACCAGCTATTCAGAATCAATTATATGTCCCATAATGAGCATGATCTTTGCAGTTATATCTTACAACTCAATTGCGCTCTTCACCTTGCATCCAACTCTGGTCCTTTAAGACTCTGTTCAAACATTTGCCCTCTCAAAGCTTTTGGTGAAGCTGATTGGGTTTCTCTGCTAGTTTATTAGATTATATTGTAACTCTTATCATAGCACTTTCAACTTCGTGTCAAACTAAAATAATCAATTTAGTTAATTTTTTCACCTTACCTTGCTCCTCTGCTATGATGTCTGCCTGGTATATGGTAAATGTTCACTATATGTTTACTAAACAAGAAAATATTACTCAGTTTTCCTGACATTTCAAAAAATAAAAAAAACTGGAGATGAGGAGTGGGGAGTTGTTTTTCACCAGAGAGGGGAAAAAA
>NW_005354508.1:1485314-1512332 GCF_000412655.1 Myotis brandtii | reverse complement strand
TAAAACTAGAGGCCCGGTGCACGAAATTCATGCATGGGAAGGTGGGCGTGTCCCTCAGCATGGCCTGCACCTTCTTGCAATCCAGGACACCTCGGGAGATGTCTGACTGCAGAGATCAGGCCTAAACCAGCAGTCAGACATCCCTCTCACAATCCAGGACTGCTGGCTCTTACCCACTCACCTGCCTGCCTGCCTGATCACCCCTAACTGCTCGTCTGCCTGCCTGATCGCCCCTAACCACTCTACATGCATGCCTGATCGCCCCTAACCACCTCTGCCTCTGCCCCCACCATGGCAGCTTGGTCTGAAAGGTCGTCTGGAAGGACGTCCAGAAAGTCATTCAGCTGTCCAGTCTAATTAGCATATTATGCTTTAATTATTATAGATACCATAGTTTTCTCTTAACACTGCATTGCATGCCTCATCAGAAGATAATTATAAAGATTCTTGCAAAAATATATATATAATTTATATCTATAAACCTGGAGATTTTTTATTTCATAATCATAGAAAAAATACCTATTGTTCTCTAATGTAGTCAAAAATGAAGTAATTCTTAGTATTGATTGACATTTTGCCTGTGAATCTAACATTCATAAATACTCTGAAGAAATCATTAATTGATTTACTAATTTCCAAATCAAATAATTTCCCCTTGAATTATTGATAAGAAAAGCACAATTTAAACACAGATTAAATATGACAAAGGAATTGTATTGTGCTTATGCAGAGGTAGTTATTCCATTTTAATACTGACTTGCCAGTACTCCAGATTGATTTGTCCTTATACATCACACTAGCTAGCAGTGACAGCTTTAAATACTACCTCCACTCAAAGGGCCAAGGAAATGTTTTCTAAAATTACCATTTAAAAAACTTGCATGAATAAATTAAATACATAACCTTATGAAATAATGACTATATGTTTTCCCCTTTATTAATTATGTGGCCAAACATGATATATGTCTTGATTATCCAGAGTTTCCTAATCTAAACTCAGTACTAACAGAGGTACATAGGAATGCAGAATAATTTTTCCAAACCGGTAAATTCCTTAGCAAATAGAAAAATGTAATACAATATATGTATATTTTATTATTAAGTAAAAAATATCTATTTACTTTTCCTAATTTTAATTTTTCCACACTCATAAAACTTACAGTGCTCATAATAGAGCTTTCAGTCTTTCTTAATCCTTTATTAAGATTGACTTGAAGAACTCAGCAGTGATATAGGTCTTAGGTTACTCCAATTAATTGATTTATCCAGACAACAGCTAATGTATTTTGACCAGACTGACATACCTCGATGTGGGAATGGGAGGATGAGAAGAAATAAAGCAAATAACATATACTCTATGCATAGCCCATGGACATGGGCAATAATAGGGTGGTGAAGACTTGTGAGGGTGAGCAGGGGCTGGGAGGAAGGAGGTTGGGGGAATAAAATGTGAGACATCTGTAATACTACCAACAATAAAAAACATTTATACAAAAGAAAGAAAATCATATGCCTGCCAATAAATAAAATTATCGTTCCATGTGGTTCTTTTAATCCCTTTATTATTTAATTGTGTTTTCTTCTGCATGTTGAAAAATTTGTAAAAATCATTAATCTACAAATTGTTTCCCCAGTTATTACTATAGTAGCCAAATTATCTTGGACTTTGAAGCTGACCTTTAAGTCACAGCAGCCTTTCAAATGAGTTTAAGGATTGAGCCTACAATCACTTAACAGGCATGAAAATTGCACAAGAAACTAAATTGCACCCACAAGCAACTAAATGCATAATTAGCCATTGGAACTTCATGCCAAGAATACGAATTAGCCATTCAATTGCACCTGCAACTGGACACCTGAAGGCTCAATTAGACTCACATAGCTTTGCCTTGACAGTACATATGTGTCACAAAATAGCTGACTTACATTTTGACCAGGAAAAAGCCTGTGGCCTTTTAGAGCTTCCCTGAAGAACTCAGCTTTGGAATATTTTGTTAAATCTAGACTGTCTGCTCTCAAACAATATTCTCCAAACATTTTTAAAATGTTATGCTATCTCTATGCTTTCTTTTCTCATATTACTTGTTTAGTTGGTGGACCACACAGAGTTGTAATATTTTGTGATTCTGTACCTCTGAGAATTGTTACATCTAATTATCTGTGTTTTACAGAATTATGCATGTTATCTTTCAACACAAACTGGTTGGTTATCACCAATGCTTGCTCTGGCAACACTGGGGTTTCCTAAACAATATATTTTCATGGAAAATTGACATATTCTTAAAACACAGTTTTTATTTCATGGAGAAGGCTAAAAATAGTCAGTGTTCACGAATTATGTTCCTATTTTTATTAGATTTTAGTATGCTATTACTAGTTCCCTGTGTAGAACACACTTTTATTATTTTAGGGATGACACCACCTTCTTTTAAAGACAAAAAAAAGACACAAAAAAGTAATGAAGGTAGGACAGAGAATATACCCCTTAATCACTTTCACTTGTTAAATCTTAGATTATTATGATTCATTTATCACAACAAATGGCCCATTTTTGAAACATTATTATTATCCAAGGTTTACACATTATTCATTTTTTTTAGTTTTCCCATAATTTTCCTTTCCTGTTTCAGCATTTCATGTAGGATATACATTACATGTAATTATCACATTTTCTTAGGGTCCTATAGACTGTGAGACCTTTACTTGTTTATCACTTTGGCAATATTGAGGTGGATTAATCAGATATTTTATAGCATATCCAACTGGTATCTACCTGACTTTTTTCATGATTACATTAGAGCGATATTCTCATCACATCATACCAAGGGTACATTCTATACAAATAATTTACGAATATTGTTGTGAACATTAACTGGCTGCGGTAGTTTTTGTCAGGTTACTTCCCTGAGTAGTTAGTCTTCTCCCCCTTCCATACCGTACTCTTTAGAAGGACTCCAGTGCACACATAAAGAGTGGGGAGTTATGCTCCACCTTTGGCAGAGGAAGTATCTACCAAAATTATTGGGAATTTTACACAAGATACTTATCTATTTCTCCTCATTTGTTTATTTATATTATGATAGACTCATGGACATTTTTTCTATACCTTGTGTTATAATGCAATGTTACATTATTAATTATGTTGTTCAAATTATTCCATTTTGACCATTGGGAGCCCTTTTAGTTCACTTTACAGTCCCTTTGATATTCCGTGTGTGTGTGTGTGTGTGTGTGTGTGTGTGTGTGTGTGTGCGCGCGCGCATTTCCTTTTTTTCTGGCACTAGATGATGTTCCAGATCCATCTTTCGTATTACCTATCTCATCCCAAGAATCCTCAATTTCCTTCTATTGGAGAATGTTATGTTATTAGAAACCCAAATCTGGAGTGGAGAGTCATTTTTTTCCACTTTTTGAAAATTATACTTTTACAAAGTTAAATGGATTTTATTGAGGCCATGGATTATTTATAGGAGTATGTTTTCCAAGTTTGTTCTTTGTGGGCAACCCAAACATAAGGAACTTATCATTTTCAACAGGAGAACAGACTGCCTAGAGAAACCATCAGAATGGAATGTGAGCAAGACTTGATGAATCCCTTATGTTATCCAAGGCTTTATAATGCACTAAAATGTAGCAATGGCATAAATCTAGCATAAGTATAGAAATAGATGTACTTACACAATTTTCTTTGTTTCCCACTCTTTTATTCTTGTTTTACTTTGAAATACTGCACAATTTAAAAGAAACAGGAGAGTTGACATCAGTTGAAAAATTTATAGAAACAGGTAAACAAAATCTTATGTAACTCAATCTACACTCATTGAATAGTAAATTTACTATAATGTTGGAAATCTTTTGTCTCAGGTGGTATTTATCTGCTCCTACCAATTAATTCCAATTTGCAACCATCGCAAATCCCTACTTGAGAAGATACTTTTTGATTAAATGTGTCTATATTATTTGTGATAGGGCTTCATAGAATAAGAATTAGATCTGTTATTTACTAATATTATTAACGTGCTATCACACAAATTTTACATAAGTGTATTAAAATATATCTTTCCTCTGTTATGACAGATCCAAATTCAATACCCAATAGAATTTAATTATCCCAGAATGGACATGCCATTAAGAATATGAGAGCAAGCTAAACTTCAGATGTCAGGGGTCAAATATTCTATATAATAAAAGCATAATATGCAAATCAACCAAACGGCCGAACAGCAGAATGACCATCCAGACGACCATCTGAACGACCATCTGGGACCACGCTTTGACACCCACTGGTGCCAAGCCAGCCAAGGTGGGTGCGATGCAATTGTTCAGGAGCCCGGCCATCGCCCCATGATCGCCCCGCAGAAGGAGGCCCAGGCCACTGATCGGCAGGCTGCAGCAGGTGAGCAGGGCCTCCATCCGCAAGGCAAGCCCGGGTCCGGGTGCTGGAGAGAAGTCGGTGCCAGCAGCCGGGGGAGGAAGGCCTACTCTTGCACAAATTTTGTGCATCAGGACTCTAGTTAATAATAATTATATATACAAGATCTACTGTCAATTAGTTGCTCCTTTGTATTCACTACTTATTTTGATATATCCAGCTCAATTCTATTTTGCAAGTACAAAAGAAAAAATTCCTTCTTATTAACAATAAAATATAATTGATACCATATATTTTTTCTTATATTTTTCATCACTTATTTTTTAACACAATGTATATTTCTATAGAGCAGAATGGTGTCATCTACATACTTTCAATACATTAAATACAGAATTTGAAAATTTGGAACAATGCGGCCCTCAGGAACATTTCCGACTTTTAATTCATAAAACAGGAGCTTACAACCTCAAGAGCACTCTAAACAATTTCTCACTCCCTTTCTTTTCAGAGGTATACAATGTCAGGCAGCATGTGAACAGTATAATAAACTGTGCCATTATTTGTTATTGGTGGTAGTACATTGTTTAACAACCTTTTTAATTTTGTTTTAAATTTAAATATGGCTTAGACTCCATTTAAGACCCCTTTAAAAAGAAATATAACTTCCAACCACTTGCCACTTCCTCTAAGTGCCCATAATGTACTCCTGAGATCCTTATAAAGAGACTTACCCCATATATTATTCCCCTCAGGATAGAAACTTGGTAAGGGCTTGCAAGTCTTCATCAAAGATCATATAGATCAACAATTCTATAATGGATGGAACAAGATTAAGAGTATCATCTTATGTATATATTTTCACAATGTAGTTCTCCTATTAGTGCCAGGTGTGTTTTCAGGAAAGCTATTGGTTGTAACAGCTCAATGATGCACCTGGAAGTTGCCCTTTTATAGAATAACTAGAGGCCCGATGCACAAAATTTGTGCAACGGGCTTGGCCCTAGCAGCCCCGGCTGCCTCGGCCGGCCCTTGCAGCCTCGGCCGGCCCTCGTAGCCCCTCACAGCCTCGGCCGGCCCTGCAGCCCGGGCTTCATCCCAAAGGTCGTTAGGCGTTCAGTCTAATTAGCATATTAGCTCTTTATTATATGGGATGGCTAATTGATTTAAATACCTGTAAAAGGAAAAAAGAGAACTCGTGTATGTTTTCCTAAATGTCAACATTTCAATTCTCTTTCAAGTATACCTTTAGACATTTAAAAATATATCTTTTCTATTTTTAAAGAATGTTAAGATTTTTGAAGCCTTGCAATGTAATGTAGGATATAAAATATCCTATGTATAGCTATGTAGATGTGTATAGATTAGTATGGATTAGAACA
The DNA here is from genome assembly GCF_000412655.1 of Myotis brandtii. Classification (NCBI taxonomy): domain Eukaryota; kingdom Metazoa; phylum Chordata; class Mammalia; order Chiroptera; family Vespertilionidae; genus Myotis; species Myotis brandtii. The sequence goes on along the minus strand of NW_005354508.1, from coordinate 1,506,581 downwards.
AACATCTCTTCTAAATACTTTGAAAGTCTGGGAAACATCATGCCCACAAGTTGGAAGTTGTGTCTAGTGTATATTAGGAGGTTATCCTTTTCAGGGTTTTGCCTCTTTCTACCTTTCTTGTCAAATTCTTTCAGTATCCCCAGATGAAAATTTTCACAGTAAATAAGCTAAGCTTATGTTTATTATTAAGGAAAGTTTTTTTAATAATATATTTTATTGATTTTTTACAGAGAGGAAGGGAGAGGGGATAGCGAGTTAGAAACATCGATGAGAGAGAAACATTGATCAGCTGCCTCTTGCAAACCTCCTACTGGGGATGTGCCCACAACCAAGGTACATGCCCTTGACCGGAATCGAACCTGGGACCTTTCAGTCCACAGGCCGACGCTCTATCCGCTGAGCCAACCCGGTTAGGGCAAGGAGAGTTTTTTTTTTATGATTTACTTATTTTACATCTGTATTGTTGTTGGTTTTTTTTGTTTGGTTGGTTTTTTTTTGTTTTTTTTTTTTAGTAAATTTTACTGAGTTTGCCATTTACAGCTACTACATCTAAATGTGTGGAATCCAATAATATTTAATGCCATTTAATATTATATTCCTAGCACTCATATTCATATATTATCCTCTCCCAAAAGAAGAATTAAAAAAGGAGAAACTACCTTCAGCTTTATAACTATTAAATAGTATTATATACTCAAAACATTGTTGTTACTTTATTTAGGCAGCAGCAAGCTGTACAAAACTAGCCCTATGCGAATAAATGTTATTGCCTTAGAGTCCATTAATGCAGCCAGGACACAAATTCAGAGAATGAGTATGATTAAAATTGCCGTTCTTAAAAACTCCCTTTCCATTCTCCCCACTTCCTCATTTTAACAGATAGTGGCTCAGGAGAGAACTAAAGGAATACTATAGGAATGGAATCCTCTCTCTTCTCTCAGAAAATTGCCACCAGCATGGAATAGTATTTAATTCAGGAAAATAATCAACAGAACTTGTTTTCATATTAACAAAAATCTTAGAGAAGAGGTGATTTGTTGTTATTGTTTGTTTTTTCAATCCTATTCAGAGATGCTATTTTCAATGTTTAGGTTTGTACAATTTCTATCTAATCAGCTGTGGACAAACTAATTGAAAGACCATATTTGAGACTAATAAAATTATCTGAGATTTCCTTGAAAAGCCTTTAAAATAAATTATATACTAAATTTTGGTGTTATTTCACTGGAGCTTTGAGTTTTATAATACCTCTTCAATGAAGTACGGCCTCATGAAAGTTAAAAAACTAAAAATCGTGAATAAGTACTTTACCAAGAGTTTAATTTCTTCTTTGAAACACTAAATGCTGCTTTTCAGGCTTAGAAAAGATGAGGCACTTCAGAATTCATTTAAATTATTTATTCTCAACCACTCATAACACATAAGATGGATAGAGAGTATCATTTGGTAGAATTAAAGTTAATGTGTTTGATTTAAAAGTAGTGTCTGTAGCTCTGAACCTCCATGTGGGACACAGTGGAGTCCCAACGATGCCACTCCTTTGGGTTATTCTTTTCATCTTCTATTTAAATCTCATTTTCAGTTTTAGTCTGAATTTTCTATAGCAAGTATTTAAAAACCTCATTATACAGTGAAATACTACATCTGGCAATCCCAGACTGTAAATAGACATAACTACAAATTAAGAAAGCACAGAGAAAAAGAAAAGTGTTCTAACTGTTCTTATTAAAAGTTTGTTTGTAAATTAGCTCATGTCTTTTTAGAACCTGTACTATTGTCACCGGAGACTATATAGGAAGTAAAAAACTTGAGAGCAAACCTGAGCAAACATGCTTCTGATAAAGGAAGCGGTGGATTGAATAGACATGTAGGCCATCTTTTAGAATTTCACTGCTCACTTAGATTTCAAATCTGTGCTGTTTTGAAAGCTCAATTAAATGCATTGTTTTTTTTTTTTTCTTTCTAGCAACATGGTATATAGCAACAGCATGGATTATGGAGACAGGATTTATTCTTGAGTCTATCATTTACAATTTTTTAAAACTGTGAATGGTTACATTTCTGTGAGTCTTAATTTTATCTCAATAAAATTGGGAAATTAATACTCTCTTTACAAAAAAAATGCTTTAATAATTAAATGATATTAGTGAGGTATATGGCCCACAGTAAATGCTCAAAAATGTTATTTCTAATACCTCCATCATTTTAGTTTTTACATTGATGGATTAAAGCTTGACATTTTTTCCTGGAGAACATTTGGTTTACATAACTTGACCTCAAATTTTGTCACTTCCACTGTATTTCTCCTGTATATTATACAGTGCACCGAAGATTCATAACATAGCTGTATAAGATAGAATCCTCCAAACTCTTTCTATTTGTATGTGTTATATTAAATATTTTTTATTAGCTGTTAGTTTCAAACTATTAAATGAACTATCAATTTGCTTGACAAAACTTTTATTTCCAAGTCCCTGATTATGATAGACTGATACTTTGGATTCCACAAAGAAACACTCTCTACTATTCATATTCCCATATTGATTCTGAGCCTGGCAAGTGATTATCTTTGACCAATGAAACATTACCAAATATGATATATGCCGACTTGATAAACACTTGCATATTTGGGTTGCTTCTCTTGGCATGCCCCTTCTTAATTCCATGCTAAAGTAAGCCAGAGAAGCTATTTTTGGAGGTCCACGTGGAAGAAAACTAAGGCCTAAAGCCCCAACTGACCTTCCAAGTGGTGTCTAGAACCAACATGGCTAGCTGAGGGAGGACATTTGGACCTTGCAGCCAATTCTATAGCCAGTAAACATCGCACAAAACAGAAAAATCACTCAGTCAACCCATAGAATTATGAGAAATAATAATTTTTTAAACTAAAAAAAATTAATATTTACTAGAAAAGTTAAAGAACCATATCCAGGGAGAGAACCTTTTGTCCCTCTTTACTGATGAGGGAAATAAAAGATAATAGTCAATGTGAGTATACATTTTAAAAGTATAAAGTCTGTTGATTTTTTTAAACATGAACAATCATTATTTATTAAGTCTTAGGAAAATAAAAGTGAATAAAAAAAGGTATCTGCTGTTAAGGAGTTCAGAGAACACAAACTGTCCAAGATTGCAGTGCCATGTCATCTACTCCTGATTAGACCAATAAATAAATAAATAAATAAATAAACAAACAAATAAAGTCATCCCTTTTCTTTCTAATCCCATCCACCAAATGAAATCCTCCAAAATTTGCAATAACAACCCAATTATAAGGCAAATGGCAGAGTTCATCTTATAGTTATCAATTTTCCTACATCTGAAAAACAAAAAACAACCAAGTACATGTTTAATAACAAAACAAGATCTTCTGAGAATTGACCATGGGTAGTTATCTGTGGTTTATTTAAATCATAGATACTTCCTGCTTCATTCATCTATGTAATATTTACATTATTTTCCCTAATACCCATGAGCTAGAGCCACAAACTCCAACTCATTAAAAAGTTCCATCCACATTTAAACATTGGCTTTACATAGTCAGTGTTCAACCCAAAATTAGATGTAAGTGGAATTTTTTGTGGTTATGCAGCTTTTTATCTATGTAAAAATCAATAAGGCTTCCTTCTGATACATTGCATAATCTCTCTTGTGTATCTTAGGCCAATATGTAATCAAACATTAAAGTTATGAGAGTTTAGTCAACTTAAATTCAAAACAAAAGAACAAAAAATGCCCTAAATATTCTGTTAATAAATGCAAATAAAAATTTTAAAATTCTTTCTGTGACAGGTTTTGGATGGTCATATATATCATTTCTTAAATGACATTAATGACCATAAGATGGAAAGTTGTTTTAATAAGGAGAATTTGAGTCAAATTTAATAGAAACAAATTAATTTCCTTCATACAAAAATATCAATAAATATGAGCAGAAAACAAATAAAATTTTATTAAAGAATTTAAATGGAAAGATTACATCCAATTCATATTATATACATTATGCACATAGATGCACACACATATATACATACACACATATATATTCTATTTTTAATATATATTTTTATTGATTTTATAGAGGAAGGGAGAGGGTGAGAGATAGAAACATCTATGATGAAAGAGAATCATTGATTCACTGCCTCCTGCATGCTCCCCACTGGGGATCAAGCCCATAACGTGGGCATGTAACTCTGACCAGGAATTGAACCATGATATCCTGGTTCATAGGTCAATGATCAACCACTAAGCCACATTGGTTGGACTATGTTTTATTTCTTGATAGGTTATGCATGCACTCTGCTATAAAGATTTATTTCTGTGCATTTGGAATAATGCTTTATTTTATATGGCCTCTTCTCAAACAAATGGCAATAAAAACTTTATAGCACCCCATACTGACATATTTTATTTATGGCTCTTGGTTTCTTTCCATTTTTCTTCTAAACCACATAAATCAACATGGAAACAATGAGGTCATTGACAAACAATGAGGAGAACAGGTTTAATTCAAAGCATTTAACTTGAAAAAGATCAAGAAAATTAAGAGATGAAATAATATGTAAACTTATCTTCCAATGGAGGATTACCTGTAACTCAATATCTTACACAGAATAATTTCTTTACATATATTTTTATATTTTCCCCTCTTCATTGATTGACAAAAGTAGCTATGATTGAAAGTATGGCAATAATGGTAGCAAATGCATTTTGGATTTAGATCACTAGTGTATTTGGACAAGATGTGACCCATCCTCATTTTTTTCTCTCACCATATTCTATTAATTAGACTATTTTGTCTTTATAATGAACCCTCAGAAGTAATTAAATAATGATGCATGTTTCTTTTATGAGTCATCTGAACTTAGTCTTGGCTTTACAATTTACATCTCTTCATCACCACCCAAAACTATCAACTTCGGATTGGTCAGTTTACTTTAAGTTTTAGAAAATTCTATATTCAAATCCCAATACCCGTCTATCTCCACTACCACCATGCTAGAACAGGTTCCATCATTGCTTTGTTGGATATCTTATATACCATCTATATTTTATCTTAACATTTTAAAGCAGAAAAAAATGTAACTTTTTGTGTGAGGTACAGCTGCCACTCAGATATTGACAGTTCTCCTAATCAGAAAGTAACTCCTCATTGGTGTCAAATAGTGTGATATTAGTAAAACTTCACCCCCAATACAGCTACTAGGCCACTGCAAGTGCTATTAGCAATATCTAAAAAATAAGAAGCAGTTTTATTAAGTACCAGGATGAATAGTCAAATGGGTTTATTAATACAATGGATACTAGAAATTGATTCTTATTGGTAAATTTTAACTGCTTATAATATATGGATTATAAACATATTTTAGAAAAAAATCCTTCCTTTGTATGAACAGGATATGTGAATTTAGTGAAGACTAGTATGCTGCCTTAGTCCTGAACCCCATGAAGAACGATAACATATGTATTTAGAGAGAATTTCTTATTGTCCTTCAAATAAGTGTTCTGTCTCTGGAATTTTGTCTCACTTCATATCTGTGGTGGGGAGAACCAAAAAGGACAAAGTGCTGGGGCTTCACTGAATTTTCAGAACAGGTTGTTTTGTTTATATCTGTTTATAAAAGTTTGCTATATAAAAAAATAAAAAAATTTCACTGTAACCTTCTACCAAGTTGTGTGGGACTCATTAATCTTGCCCAACCACAACATTTTCTCATTACAAAAAGAACCTAAATGCTTTGCATGACCAAATTGACCTAGGTGAGTTCTTAACCACATCTCTAGTACCATCATTTTTCTTATGTCCACTGTGCTTCCTTTCGACAATATATCCAGGCAAGCTTTTGGAAATTTTCATATTATTCTCTTGCTTAAGTTATTCAAAAATATTCTCAGTGCACTTAGAACATGATTCAAAATCCTTCCTTGATTGATCATATCCTCACCTTCTTTCCACCTTAATGTTAGTCCATTCTCTCCCTAAATTACTGCTTTTGGTACATCCCTACCTTCCCTTTAAGGGTTCTTTCTATGCCTAAAACATTATTATATTTTCTCAACTATTATTTCATTTGTTTGTTATCATTATTTAATTATAACCTTTCTTCAGTCTATTTTTTGGTTTGGGTAACTCCTTTACCACTCAACACAAATTATTTTTAGGGAAAACTTAACTGAATCTCCAAATTAGCTGGGGTTCCTATGTTAGTGTATGCTGAATTTTTCCAATAGAGGTATCTGGTTAATTATTCTATTCTCAGTGCTCAGTAATCTTTAGTGTAGAACACATCTATATATGTAAAGAGCCAGGGGCCATCAAATCCGAAACAACCAAATGGACGACCGAACAGGCTGAGTAGGGTGACAAGGCTGGCAGGGGGGTTAGTGAGGGACACCCAAATGACTGAGCAGCAGGTTGTGTGGGGCAACCAGGCTGGCAGGAGTGATAATGAGGGATAACCAAATGACTGAGCAGCCGGTTGCATGGGGGCGACCAGGCCAGCAGGGGGTTAATGAGGGATGACCAAAAGACTGAACAAGCAGGCTGTGTGGGGCAACCAGGCCAGTGGGGGGGCCATGAGGGGCGACCAGGCCAGCAGGGGAGGAAGTTGGGGCAACCAGGCTGGTGGGGGTGGGGTTCAGTTGGGGGTGACCTGGCCAGCAGGAGTGGCAGTTGGGGGAGATTAGGCTGGTGGCGGGGCAGTTGGGGGCAACCAGGCAGGCAGGCAGGCAGGTGAGCAATTAGGAGCCAGCAGTCCAGGATTGTGAGAGGGATGTCTGACTGCCATTTTAGGGATTGGGCCTAAACCGGCAGTAGGACATCCCCCAAGGGGTCCTGGATTGGAGAGGGTGCAGGCTGGGCTGAGGAACCACCCCCCCTGCACGAATTTTGTGCACCAGGCCTCTACTATAAAATAAAATACATTGAAGAAAAGTTGCAAAAGAAGAAAAAAGAAACAAATGAAATATAATTAGGAATAATTTACATGTCATATTATCTGGGGGATAGCTCAGTACTCCTTTTAGCCTTTCTATGATAAGTACTAGTAAGAAAACTTATGAGTCTTGCTCATAAGTAAACATACCCCTGCTAATTTAAATTACTTTAGAGCCCAAGAATCTTCCTAGCACCACACATGCCTTATTTCTCACACCTAAGCTTTTATCTAACTTTTCACAGAGGAAAAACATTATCCTACATAATAAAAGGCTAATATGCAAATGACCGAATAGTGGAATGACCAGTCACTATGATGCGCGCTGACAACCAGGGGGCATACACTCACGCAGGAGCTGCCCCCTGGTGGTCAGTGTGCTCCCACAGGGGGAGCGCTGCTCAGCCAGAAGCCGGGCTCACAGCGGCAGTGGTGGGAGACTCTCCCACCTCTGTGGCAATGCTAAGCATGTCCGACTGAAGGCTTAGGCCCACTAAGCCATCAGTTGGACATCCTCCCAGGGCTCCCAGACTGCTAGAGGGTGCAGGCCAGGCTGATGGACCCCCTCCCCCAAGTGCATGATTTTGTGCACTGGGCCTCTAGTCTAAAACATAACATGCACATCAAATGACTATGATTTTATGTTCTTCTTGTTAAAAACCAGCTAGAAGAAAGGGTGGCAAATAGGAAGAAAATACACATTTCCTTACATGGTAAGAAATATGAGGATATATTGAATACATAGAATATGAGCATATAGAATGGGGTACAGAGGCTGAGATGACAAAAAGACTGGGTTCCTTCAAGTTGGCCTAAGCATGGCTTTAGAATGTTGTGCAACATTTCTGAGCATAACTCTTAGACCTATGAACTACAATCCTCTTTCTATTTCTTACTACGAACAGCTTACACACTCTTAGAACTGTTTCCTGTAAAACAGTAAGATAATAAGTTCCATGTGCATCCCATATGAAATAACTAAATAAGGAAGAAAAAATACAGTTACATTAATTGAGATATCCAGTGTTGGTTTACTCAAGATGAACTCAGTCATACTAAACTCAATTTCAACCCTTGGAAATAATTCAAGATTTTGAGATACATCATAACAATATGTGATAAATCTATACATGAAATAAATTACTGCAGCCAATATATACACTGAGTGGCCAGATTATTATGACCGGCTAGATTATTATGACCACCCCATCAGTACTTCGTTGGGCCACCTTTTGCCTTCAATTCTGTGGTGATTCTTCTTGGCATTGACTCCATGAGATGTTGAAAGGTGATGCGAGGAATCTGACACCATGCCTGATGAATAGCACTGTCCAGTTCTGTGAGATTTGATGGTTGTGGAACCAGCTGCTTGATGGCTCTTTTAACTTCGTCCCATAAGTGCTCAATTGGATTGATATCTGATGATTGTGGGGGCCACCTAAGCAAGGTAAAGTCTCCCTCATGTTCTTGAAAGCACTCCTGCACAATATGAGCACCATGGCATGGCGCATTGTCTTGTTGGAAGAAGCCATCTCCATTGGGATACGCCATCAACATGATAGGATGAACTTGATCAGCAATGATACTTAGGTATGTTGTGCTATTCAGACGTTTATAATGGTCTGGCCCTCTAGCAACTTCAGCGTGAAATTACAGCTAATTTACCTACAAACGTCAGGTGGTCATAATAATCTGGCCACTTAGTGTATATTGGGGGGCAGTAATTTATTTCATGCATAGATTTATCAGTATTGTTATATATATATATATAGTACTTCAATGAGGGGGAAAGACATTTAAAAATTACTACATGTTTGTTACTTTAATGACCAAAAGACAAACTCACATCATTTTGAAAGGTAAATTTTGATAGCAGAACTATTCTTCTTCTTTGCTGTTGTAATAAAAAGGTCTCAACTATCAGTGGCTTATAGCAACAGTTGTGCATTTCTTGCCTACATTGCAACATTACATGTGAGCAATTGTGGGTGAAGGGAAAGAACAAAAACTACCATATGTTACTTCCTCTCACATTTCATTGGTAAAATAAGTAATACGATCAAGCTGATGATGTGATTATAATTTTCACATAGAAAGTAAGGCCCATGGCAATGAGTGCAAATATGTTAACCACTTATGGAAGTGGCAAAATCTAAGACAGTAGTATAGTCACAAACAGCAGTTCTGAGAAATCAGGCTGACATTGTTTGAGGGCTGTAAGTTGTAGTGCATAATAATATTCATAGTGTTAAGCCATGAGAATGAGAGAGAGATCTAGTCTAAAGTCTGGCATATATTTAGTCTTTTTACATGGGAAAGCATATATAGTCCTTTTATATGATATCTTAAACTTCTAAGGATTTGAAGATAAGTCTCTGAAACTCTGGAGCATAATTTTCAAAGCATATTTATTTAAAGAACATATCAAAACAAAAAGACTGGATTCAACATGTTTCGTAAAGAACAAGTCATGCCAAACTTTGTTGACATAGTATATGAGAATGTAAAAAGGAGGGAGAGGGATTTTCTCATGATATTTTTGGACAACAATCCAACGAGATAAACTATCATTCTTTCCCCTCTCCTATATTTCCATGTTGTCCACAAAAATTCTTTATGAAAAAATATGGCAAACTTCTTTCGAAAGTTAAATACTTAATATAAAACAAACAAAAAACAAACAAAAAAACCAGAAAACAAACAAAAAACTTGGCATAGAAAAATAAGACAGGAGCAAAGGCAAGCTCAAAAGAGGGATGCAAAAATGACTTTGATGTTGAGTTTCAGAATATTAGTCTACAGTTTCTAGAAGTCTTCTCTTCTAAATTTCTAAATCGTCCTGGTGATTTCTGCTAAGGCTGTAGGAGAAGCAAACTACCTCCAGAGAGAAGGCAGCTGAGATAACTGGGGACACAGAGTCTAAAAATCCTCAAAAGTAATCACTGTCTGGTTCTACTAAAATTCCACATGTAATAATATACAAGCAGTAATCAAATATCATGAAGTCAAGTGTTCCAGAAAATGTAGCGGTTTACACTGAGAAAAGTAACTACCCTGAAGATCAATTTCATTTCTTTAAATTTATTTTAGTGTTTAAAGTATTACAAATAGTAGTACATATGTCTCATTTTTTCCCCATTGACCTCCCCCCAGCCTTCTCTACCCCCCGGCAAATGCCCTCACCACCCCCCTTCCCAGTGTCTTGCGTCCATTGGTTATGCTTACATGCATGCATACAAGTCCTTCGGTTGATCTCTTACCGCCACCACCCCGAACCCTCTCCTGCCTTCCTACTGTAGTTTGACAGTCTATTCGATGCTTCTTTGCCTCTGTATCTATTTTTGTTCATGAGTTTATAATGTTCTTTATATTCCACAAATGAGTGAGATCATGTAGTACTTATATTTCACTGACTGGCTTATTTTGCTTAGCATAATGCTCTACAGTTCCACCCATGTTGCAAATGGTAGGAGTTCCTTCCTTTTTATAGCAGCATAGTATTCCATTGTGTAGATGTACCACCATTTTTTTAAGCCACTCATCTGCTGATGGGCATTTAGGCTGTTTCCAAATCTTAGTTATTGTAAATTGTGCTGCTATGAACATAGGGGTGCATATATCCTTTCTTACTGGTGTTTCTGGTTTCTTGGGATATATTCCTAGAAGTGGGATCACTGGGTCAAATGGGAGTTCCATTTTTAGTTTTTTGAGGAAATGCCATACTGTTTTCCACAGTGGCTGCACCAGTCTGCATTCCCACCAGCAGTGCACAAGGGTTCCTTTTTTCTCTGCATCCTCTCCAGCACCTGTTAGTTGATTTGCATCTCTCAGATGATTAGTGACTTTGAACATGTTTTCATATGTCTCTTGGCCTTCTATATGTCCTTTTTCAAAAAGTGTTATACAAAAAAAGAGTCTATTTAGGTCCTTTGCCCATTTTTTGATTAGATTGTTTATCTTCCTTTTGGTAAATTGTATGAGTTCTCTGTAAATTTTGGAGATAAAACCCTTATAGGAAATAACATTGGAAAAAATGTTCTTTCATGCTGTAGACTTTCTTGTTGTTTTGTTGATGGTTTATTTTGCTGTGCAGAAGCTTTTTATTTTGATGTGTCCCATTTGTTTATTTTCTCCTTAGTTTCCATTGCCCTAGGAGCTGTATCGGTAAATATATTGCTATGACAAACGTCTGCTATTTTGCTGACTATGGCTTCTTCTAAGATTTTTATGGTTTCCCATCTTATGTTTAAGTCCTTTATCCATTTTGAGTTTATTTTTGTGTATGGTGTAAGTTGGTGGTCTAGTTATATTTTTTTGCATATATATGTCCATATCCTTCCTAAGATCCCATGAAGCTAATATTGTTTTACATTATTCTAATCCTATATCATCTCTTAGACTGGATTCTTTCATATATCAACATTTTAACCCTTGCCATTTCACAAATTATTACTATTATTTAGTACCATCTCTGTTTTCTTGATTTGATTGTATTTGCCTTATAATTTATACATTTCCATTTCTAACTCTTGATACTGAGCTTTTATTTAGTTTCCTTTCTCCCTATATCTTCCTTTAAGTGCACTTAGGAGGATGCCTGTGTGACAGGGGAAACTTGGCACATTAAAAAAGAAAAATTACCTTGTACCATATTACTATTTCTTTCAACAGTTTTCAGGTTCCTTAATTAATACTAAGACTGCTTTCAAGTTTCATCATTCATTTTTCAATAATAATTAAAATTATTTTTTCTTTAATCCAAAATTAATTCCATTATAGTTTATTACTATAATCCCATTGTGTTTCTTTATACTGTCCATTTCTATAGATTAAATTTCATGATGCAGATATGTATATACATACATATATATAATTTCATTTATTACGGAAAAGCATAATAATGTTATATATTAGGGAAACATGTGTTAAAAAAGAAGTGTGTAGAGCTTATATGCATATATACATAACCCATGGACACAGACAATAGTGTTGTGAAGAACCATGGGTGGGGCATGGTTATATTATCCCATGTTAGTCTTTTTATATCTATACAATTCATATCAAAGTAATTAAGGGGTCAAGGAGTAATAAGAGGGGACATCTGTAATATTTTCAACAATAAAGATATTTTTTAAAAAGAGGAAGTATGTTAGAGTAGGAAGTTCTGAAATGTTTTCAGAAAAAAATGAAACTTTTCAGAGGATCCTATAATTGTTAAGACATGTTGAATGTTAAGTATGTAGTGAACATAGTTACAGTCTATTTTCTTGCTCTTTTAAATTCCCATATAATCTTATTAGTTAAGTATTATTGTTATCATCATTATAAAGATAGTGATACTGCCAAAACCAGTTTGGCTCAGTGGATAGAGCGTCGGCCTGCGGACTGAAGGGTCCCGGGTTCGATTCCGGTCAAGGGCATGTACCTGGGTTGCGGGCACATCCCCAATGGGGGATGTGCGGGAGGCAGCTGATCGATGTTTCTCTCTCATCGATGTTTCTGGCTCTCTATCTCTCTCCCTTCCTCTCTGTAATAAATCAATAAAATATTTTAAAAATAAATAAATAAAAATAAAGATAGTGATACTGAGAGTAAGACTGAGCAACTAGTCTGATGTCATACGATTACCAAATATTAGGAGGAGGAATAAAAGACAGATCAAATAAATCTATATTCAAAGGCATTTAAGTATACTCTTTACATTCTTTAGAATGGTCAGTAGTAATATGATTTTTCAAGAAGATGACAAACCTTTTATTCATTTTTTTAAATTTAACAATTATTTACTGGCCATTTCTTAAATCCTGGAATCTTGGATTTGGGGATATAGAAATGTTATACCATCCTTGCATTCCTGGTAAACCCTACTTGCTCATCATATATATATATTTTTTTAGATTTTATACATTTTGTGTATTGTTAGACTCAATTCCTTAAAGTTTTGTTTAGAATTTTTGCATGTTTGTTGTGCTGGACTCGTAGGATGAACAAGAAAGTATACCTTCTATTCAATTTTCTGAAAGAGTTTGTGTTGAATCGATATTATTCTTTCCATACATATTTGGTAGAAATCACAAATGGAACCATCCAAAACCTGGAGTGTTTCTTATGGGAAGGTTTTTAGTTGCAACTTCAATTTCTTTAATACATAAAGTGCTATTTTTTATTTATTTCTTCTTATGTAAACTTTTAAAATTTCCATCTTTCAAGAAATTTTCAATTGCATCTAAATTGTAAATGTACCAGGTATTGTCATAACATTGGTTATATTATTATGTTATTCTTTTTATATCTATAGAATCTATATTAAAGTAATCCCTCTAATTTTTTTATATTGATCACTGGAGGCCTTTCCATTTTTATCTTGGTTAACTGACCAGAAGTTTGTCAATTTTTTTTCTATTTTTCATTGACTTACAATCTGATCTTTATTATTTCTTTTACCTGCTAACTTTGGATTTCAAATGCTCTTCTTCTTATAGTTAATTAGACTTAAGTTAAGGTTAAATATTTGAGTCACTTAATTTCAAATTGGGATAAATTACTATACAATGTCTTCTAAAACTGCTAAATTTAGGAGCATCCTGCAAATTTACATAAAAATTGCTTTTAATAACATTAGGATAAAAATACAACCTAATTTTGCTTTGTACTTCTTCTTTAATCTGTGGGTTACTTAGATTACTTTTTTAGTTTACAAATATTTTAGAATTTCTCAGATATGGTTTTGTTATTGATTTCTAATCAATATAAATATCATACTTAGTATGATATTAATTTTTTAAGTCATTGACAAGCTCTGTGGTCCAGACTTTGGTCTATCTTGTTAAATGTTGTAGGTATATTTGAAAAAATAGATATTTTGCTATTGCAGGGTATAGTGTTCTGTAAGTGTTGATTAGGTTCAGTTGATTGATAGAATTCTTCATACCTTCCATAGCCTTGCTGATTTTTTTCACTTATTCTACTTACTATATTATTTATTAAGAGAGATGTTGAAAACTGATATAATCTCTGTACATATATATGAATGTATATGTACATATGCAATTTCTATCTATTTATTTATCTTTGCTTTATATATTTTATAACTTAATAAAGACATAAATGCTTAGTATTTTTATGTACTTTCACTAATTGATCTCTTTATAATATGAAATACCCTCTTACACTAAATATTACTTGCTTTGAAATCAATCCACTTTGTTTCATATAATTGTAGCCACTCCAGCTTTCTTTAAAGTTAGCATTTTACTTTTAATCTACTTTATATTTATTATAGTCAGCATTGAACTAATGCTATCTACTTACCTACTAGTTATACCCTCTACATACAAGTTAAAACTTAATATATGAGTTGAGACTTGTTTTTTAATTAATCTGAAAATCTCTGTATTCAAATTTAGATGCATATATCATTTATATTTAACTAATTATTAATATGGTTAGTTTTATTTATTTACTTTTGGGCCTCATTTTTTTCCAACTTTATTGAGATGTAATTTACATACAGCTTTATATAAGTTTAAAGTATACAATATGGAAAAAGGAGACATATGTAATACTTTCAACAATAAAGAAATTTTTAAAAATATAGTATACAATATGCTGATTTGAGACACTTAAATATTGCAAAATGATTTCCATAATAGAATTAGCTAATACCTCCAACATGATACAAAATTACAATTCCTTTTTTTAATATTTTATTGATTTCAGAGAGGAAGGGAGAGGGAGAGAGAGAGAGATAGAAATATCACTGATGAGAGAGAATCATTGATCAGCTGCCTCCTGCAAGCTCCCCAATCGCAACCCAGGCATGTGCCCTGACCAGGATTTGAACCGTGACCTCCTGGTTCATAAGTCAGCACTCAACCATTGAGCCACATCCACTGGGTACCATTTATTTTGTGTGTGTGTGTGTGTGTGTGTGTGTGTGTGTGTGTGTGTGTGTGTGTTAAGAACATTGAAGCTTTATTCTCTTAGCATCTATCAAGTATATAATAAAATATTAACTATATTCACTATGTTGAACATTACAATCCTGGATCTTATTCACATGATAACTGGAAATTTGTACCCTTTGACTAACATCTCCCTGTTCCCCCGACACCTGGACCCTAGTAACCACTATTCTAGGCTCTGTTTCTATGAGTTCAGCTTTTTTCACAATCCACTTATGTCATACACTGTATGTCTTTCTCTATCTGACTTATTTTACTTAGCATAATGCCTTCAAGGTCCAGACATGTTTTTGTGAATGGCATGATGTCCTTCTTTCTCACAGCTGAATATTACATTGTATATATGTGCCACATGTTCTTTATCTATTCATTCGTCAATAGACTCTTTTGTTGTTTCCATATCTTGGTTATTGTGAATGATGCTACAATGAACATAAAAGTGCAGATATTATTTTGGAATCCTATTTCATTCCCTTTGGATCTAAACCCAGAAGTGGAATTCCTAGATCATATAGCAGTTCTATCTTTAATTTTTGAGGAATATTCCATATTCTTTACCATAGTGACTGTACCAATTTATATTCCCATCAACAGTGAACAAAATTTCCCTTTTCTCCACATCTTCACCAACACTTTTCTCTTGTCCTTAATGGTAGCCATCCTAACAAGAATGAGATAATATCTCATTTTAATTTCATTTCTCCATCAATTAGTAATGTTGAGCATCTTTTCATGTACCTGCTTGCCATTTTATGCCTTCTTTAGATAAATGTCTATTCAGTACTTCTTGCTAATTTTTAACTGTATTATATTTTCTATTGAATAGTATGAATTCTTTATATATTTTGGATATTAGCCCTTATCAGACATATGACTTGTAAGTATTTTCCTTCTTTATGAAGTTTTTTATAATCATGTATCCCACAATTATTTATTTTTTTCTTACTTTTGCCTTTGATTTTGGTGTCAAATAAAAAGAAAATCATTGCCAACATAATGGCAAGAAGCTTACACCCTATATTTTCTTCTAAGGATTTTACTGTTTCAGGTCTTAAATTTAAGTTTTTAATCCATTTGAGTTGTTTTTGTGTATGTTATAAGATAGGGGTATTATTTTATTCTTTTTCATGTAGCTATCCATTTTTCTCACAGCATTTATTGAAAAGTATCTTTTTTTCCATTTTATAATCTGGCTTTTTTGTCATAAATTAATTGACCATATATGCATTGGTTTATTTCTGGTATCTCTATCCTGGTTTTATACCAATATCACACTATTTTGATTACTATAGCTTTGTAATATATACAGAAATCAGAATATGCAATGCCTTCATCTTTGTTTGTTCTTTCTAAAAATTGGTTTGGCTAGCTGGGGTCTTTTATAATTCCATAGAAATTTTAGGAATTTTTTTCTCTATGAAAAATGCCATTGGAATTTTGATAGAGATTGTATTGAATCTGTAGATCACTTAAGGTAAAATGGCCACTTTAACAATATTAATTCTTCTAATATGTGCACAGGTAATATATATTTATTTGTGTCTTCTTCAAAGACACTATACCTGACAACACTGTACTTCAAAATTGCAAAATAAAGAGAAGATCCTTCCATTTGCAGCAATAATAATGAATCTGGAAGGCATTATTCTAAAGTGAAATAAGCCACTCACAGAAAAACAAATACTCTATAACTCACTCATATGTGGAATCACAAAAAGTCAAACTAATAAAAGCAGAGAATGATGGGTGTGAGTGGCTGCTGGGTGGAGGAAATACATAGCTGTTGGTCAAAGAACACAAAGGTTCAATTTTAAGGAATGAATAGTTCTGATGAGCATGGTGACTATAGTTAACAATACTGCATTGTATACTTGAATTTGCTAAGAGATTGACCTTAGGGGTTCTCACCACACATACACACAAAGCTAACTGAGTGATGGATATGTTAACTTCATTTTGGTAATCATTTCACAAGTATACATATATCAAAACATCACATTATACTAGTATATCTTAAATATATGCAATTTTTATTTGTCAAGGATACCTCAGTAAAACTAAATGAAAATAAATGGAGCTAAAGTTCTACTTCAATTAAGTGTATACAAACCCACAGAAGAATGTCACTGATACCTTAACAAGAATTCACTAGAAAAGTTTACAAAATTAAAAGCCCACTTAAGAGTATGTTAACAAGGTAAACTGAATTGAAAAACAGTCAGAAGCCCTCTGCATAGTGAGGGGACATACACAGTTTCACCTTTGACAGAACACTAGGAGAAGATGATGCCACCATAAAGCAGGTAAGAAAATAGATGGCTGTATATATAAGACGTTCTGAAGTCTGAGTGTTTTTCCAGACACAAGAGGAATCGTCACTTACCAGCTCTTTTCTATTTCCTTCTGTGTAGAACTCATGAGAAAATAGAAGATAGGAAAAATGGCAGACCCATCCTCTGGCACAAAGAAGTCAAATGCTTTCATGTGATTGTTATTTTCATGCGTCCACTAGCCTGGGCCATGAGATGGCCTGATATTTGGTCCAACATTATTCTGGGTGTGTCTGTAATGGGGGTTCCTGGATGAGATTATCACTTGAATTGGTATAGTGACTAAAATAGATTGCCCTCCCCAATCTGAGAAGTCTTATTCAATCTATTGGTCTGAATAGAAAAGGGCTGAGTAAGGAAGAATTTGCTCTCTTCCATCTTAAAATGGAACATTAATCTTCTCCTGCCTTTGGACACAGACTTAGACTGAAATGTGTATCACCAGGTCTCCTGGATCTCAGGACTTTGGGCTTGGACTAGAATAATACCATGGGTTCTCTTGAGTCTCTGGACTGCAGATGTTGGCAAGTCTCAGTATCTACAATCTCACCTGAGCCATTTTCTTATATAAATCAATCTCTTTCTCCCTAGACCTCTCTCTTATAGAAAATAAAAAGTGCACTCCTCTGAAAAAGGATGCTTCTGAGGATGAGGGATAGAAGAAAAGGACATATGTTATTGTGGGAAGGCTGGAAACCTCTGATTGCTCCTGCCTAAGATTTCTAAAATACACAAGGCATATTTTAACTACTTTTGGTTCAAGGGGAGGAGGAGGGAGCTGGCAGAGAGTAGATAGAAAACTTCATGAAACCCTGCTCTGGAATCTCAGGAAGTTAGCGGACTGGGGCTGAAGGCGAACAGAGAAACCCCCCTCCAACTTGATTTTACCTCACACTTTAAACAACAGAATTTAAGTACAAAGGTTAAAACAATAGTACTTTTAGGATATTCTACATGAGAAAATCTTGAAAATATTGAGTTAGAGAATATATTCTTATATAGTAAAAAAAAAAAAGCATAAATCACAGAAGAACAGATTGAGGGTATGATTTCTTTAAATTAAAAAAAAAAATCAGTTCTTCCAAGCCACAAGCTGGAAAGAAATATCTGTAAAAAGAAAACCTATTCAAGAAATGACTTGAAACCAGAATATAATAATAATCCAATACTAATAAAAATAACAGGATATAAACAGCTCAATGGAAAAGAGGTAAAGGATTTGAATATGGAGACTTCCTAAATAAGATAAATGAATGACAAATAAGTACATGAAAACTTGTTTAACATCTTTTATCATTAAGAAAATACAAACTAAACCAATGATATTTTGCTACATGATTACTAGAATGGCTAAAACTTATTTTAAGACAGGCAATATAAGTGCTAAGGAGTTAAGCAAGTAGAACTTTCAGATAATCCTGATATGAATGAAAAGTGGTAGAACTACTTTAGAAAACTCTTCAGCAGTTTCTTGAAAGTTCCCAAATAACCTAGTCAATCTATTTTTGAATATTTATCCAATAGAGGCTTCTGCACAGCAAAAGAAACCATCAGCAAAACAAGAAAGTCGACTGCATGGGAGAACATATTTGCCAATGTTATATCCAATAAGGGCCTAATCTCCAAAATTTGTAGGGAACCTCATACATCTTAACAAAAAGAAGATAAACAATCCAATCAAAAAATGGGCAAAGGACTTAGACACCTTTTGAAAGTGGACATACAGAAGGCCATGAGACATATGAAAACATGCTCAAAGTCACTCATCATCCGAGAGATGCAAATCAAAACGACAATGAAATACCATCTCATACCTGTCAGAATGCCTATCATCAATAAATCAACAAACAACAAGTACTGGTGAGGATGTGGAGAAAAAGGAACCCTCATGCACTGCTGGTGGTAATGTAGGCTGGTGCAGGCACTGTGGAGAACAGTATGGAATTTCTTTTTTTTCATTGTTTTATTGCTTAAAGTATTACGAAGAGTATTACATATGTCTCCTTTTTTTTCCCGCCCTTGACAATCCCCTGGCCTCCCCTACCCCCCAGTGTCTTATGTCCATTGGTTTTGCTTATATGCATGCATACAAGTCCTTCGGTTGATCTCTTACCCCCTTCCCTCCTGCCCCCCAACCCTCCCCAGCCTTCCCGCTGCAGTTTGACAATCAGTTTGAGGCAGCTCTGCCTCTGTATCTATTATTGTTCAAAAGTTTATAATGGTCTCTATTATCCATGAATGAGTGAGATCATGTGGTATTTTTCCTTCATTGACTGGCTTATTTCACTTAGCATAATGCTCTCCAGTTCCATCCATGCTGTTGCAAATGGTAAGAGTTCCTTCTTTTTTACAGCAGCATAGTATTCCATCGTGTAGATGTACCACAGTTTTCTAATCCATTCATCTACTGATGGGCACTTAGGCTGTTTCCAAATCTTAGCTATGGTGAATTGTGCTGCTATGAACATAGGGGTGCATATATCCTTTCTGATTGGTGTTTTTGGTTTCTTGGGATATATTCCTAGAAGTGGGATCACAGGGTCAAATGGGAGTTCCATTTCCAGTTTTTTGAGGAAACTCCATACTGTCTTCCATAGTGGCTGCACCAGTCTGCATTCCCACCAGCAGTGCACAAGTGTTCCTTTTTCTCCACATCCTCTCCAGCACTTGTCGTTTGTTGATTTGTTGATGATAGCCATTCTGACAGGTGTGAGATGGTACCTCATTGTTGTTTTGATTTGCATCTCTCGGATGATTAGCGACTTTGAGCATGTTTTCATATGTCTCTTGGCTTTCTGAATGTCCTCTTTTGAAAGGTGTCTATTTAGGTCCTTTGCCCATTTTTTGATTGGATTGTTTATCTTCCTTTTGTTAAGTTGTATGAGTTCCCTATAAATGTTGGAGATTAGGCCCTTATCAGATATAATGTTGGCAAATATGTTCTCCCATGTAGTGGGCTTTCTTGTTGTTTTGTTGATGGTTTCTTTTGCTGTGCAGAAACTTTTTATTTTGATGTAGTCCCATTTGTTTATTTTCTCTTTAGTTTCCAATGCCCTAGGATCTGTATCGGTGAAGAAATTGCTTCGGCATATGTCTGAGATTTTGTTGCCTTTGGATTCTTCTAGTATTTTTATGGTTTCCTGTCGTATATTTAAGTCCTTTATCCATTTTGAGTTTATTTTTGTGTATGGTGTAAGTTGGTGGTCTAGTTTCATTTTCTTGCATGTATCTGTCCAATTTTCCCAGCACCATTTATTGAAGAGACTGTCTTGACTCCATTGTATGTTCTTGCCTCCTTTGTCAAATATTAATTGAGCGTATTGGTTGGGGCTGATTTCTGGGCTTTCTATTCTATTCCATTGATCTATATGTCTGTTCTTGTGCCAGTACCAGGCAGTTTTGAGAACAGTGGCTTTGTAATACAGCTTGATATCTGGTATTGAGATCCCACCTACATTGTTCTTTCTCAGGATCGCTGCAGCTATTCGGGGTCGTTTTTTATTCCAGATGAATATTTGGAGCGTTAGTTCTAGATCTGTGAAGTATGCCGTTGGGAAGTACATTGAATTTATAGCTTGCTTTGGGTAGTATGGACATTTTAATGATGTTGATTCTACCAATCCATGAACACTGTATGTTCTTCAATCTGTTTATGTCATCCTCTATCTCTTTTTTCAATGTCCTGTAGTTTTCTGAGTAGAGGTCTTTTACCTCTTTAGTTAAGCTTATTCCTAGGTAGCTTAATTTTTTTGGTGAGATGGTAAATGGGATTGCTTTTTTAGTCTCTCTTTCTGCAAGTTCACTATTGGTGTATAGAAATGCCATAGATTTCTTGGCGTTAATTCTGTATCCTGCTACATTGCCGAATTCTTTTATTAAGTCTAATAGTTTTTTGATGGAGTCTTTAGGGTTTTTTAAGTATAATATCATGTCATCTGCAAATAAGGACAGTTTTACTTCCTCTTTTCCAATTTGGATGCCTTTTATTTCTTCTTCTTGCCTAATTGCAATGGCTAATACTTCCAGGACTATGTTGAA